>NW_007154154.1:0-884 GCF_000164805.1 Carlito syrichta | reverse complement strand
AAGTCATCCCGTTAAGTCAGTGGCTACCCAGCTCGCTAGCTAGATAAAAAGCTAGTTAAGTCAGATGGCTAGACAGCTGGCTAGTTAGTTATTTCAGCTAGTTAATTCAGCTGTCTAGCTAGACAGCTAGCTAGCTAATTCAGCTAGTTATGTCAGCTAGCAGACTAGTTAAGTCAGCTAGATAAGTCAGCTAGCAAGCTAGATGGCTAGGTAGGTATCTAGCTAGTTATCAACTAGTAAAGTGAGCTAGCTATCTAGGTAGCTAGCTAGTTAAGTCAGCTAGTTAAGTCAGCTGGATATCTAGTTAAGTCAACTAGTTAAGGAAACTGGCTAGAAATCTAGCTAGCTAATTAAGTCAGCTAGTTAAGTCAGCTTGCTAGCCAGCTGGATACATAGTTAGCTAGATTGTTAAGTCAGCTGGCAAGCATTGGGAAACGTATGTAGCTAACTATTTAAGTAAACTGGCTAGCCACCTGGTTAGCTAGTGAGGTGGGCTAGTTAATGCAACTGGCTAGCCAGCTGGCTAATGAGTCCAGTAACCTCGTTGAGTCAGCTGGCTAGCTAGTTAAAGCAAGTATTTAATTTAGCTGGATAGCCAGCTGGCTAGCTGGGTAGCAAGCTAGTAAGTCAGTTGGCTAACCAGCTGGCTAGCTAGTTACATCATTAGTTAATTCAGCTGGCTTCCCAACTGGCTAGCTAGGTAGATAGCTAGTTGAGTCAGCTGGCTAGCCAGCTGGCTAGCTGGTTAAATCAGTGAGTTAATTCAGCTGGTCAGTCAGCTGGCTAGATAGATAAGTAAGATAGTTAAGTCAGCTGGCTAGCCAGCTGGCTAACTGGTTAAGTCAGCTAGTTAAGTCAGCTGGCCATCCAGCGATCTAGCTAGG
>NW_007154153.1:0-3581 GCF_000164805.1 Carlito syrichta | reverse complement strand
AAGTCAGCTAGTCACTAGATAGCTACTATTAAATCAGCTACTTATGTCTGCAACCTAACTAGTTAGCTAATTATTAAATCAGCTAGTTATTCAGCTAGTCAAATAGTTAGCTAACTATTTAATTCAGGTAGTTAAGTCAGCTAGCTAGCTAGTTAAGTTAGCCAGTTAAGTCAGCTAGCCAAATAGTTAAATCAGCTACCTAAGTAAATTAGTTGTCAGCTTTTTAAATTAGACAGCTGGTTAAGACAGCTAGCTAGCAAGTTAACTAACGAGTTAAGTCAGCTGGTTGTGTCAGCTAGCTAGCTCGTTAGCTAACAAGTTAAGACAGATGATTAAGCCACCTAGCTAGCACGTTATATAACAAGTAAGCTAACTTTTTAGCTAGCTGGTTAAGTCAGCAAGTTATCCTAGGCAGCTAACTATTTAAGTCAGCTTGTTAGCTAGATATCTAGCTAGTTAGCTAACAATTTAAGTCAGCTGGCTAGCTAGGTAGCTAGCTAGTTAGCTAACTATTTAAGTCCGCTGACTATCTAGGTAGCTAGCTACTTAAGTCAGCTAGTTAAGTCAGCAGGCTAGCCAGTTGGCTAGCTTGGTAGTGAGCTAGTTAAGTCAGTTGGCTAGCTAGCTGGTTATCTGGTTAATTCAGCTAGTTAAGTGAACTGGCTAGCCAACTTGCAAGGTAGTTAACTAGATAGTTAAGTCAGCTAGATAGTTAACTGCCTAGGTAGTGATGTCAGCAAATAAAGTCACCTGGCTAGCCAACGGGCTAGCTCGTTAAGATAGCTAGTTTAATCAGCTGTCTAGCCAGCTGACTATGTAGGTAGCTAGCTGGATAAGTCAGCATGCTAGCCAGCAGGCTAGCTGTTCAATGCACCTAGTTAATTCAGCTAGCTAGCCTGCTAGCTAGGTAGTTGGCAAGATAGTTAAGTGAGCCAGCTAGCAAGCTTGCAAACTTAAGTCAGCTAGGTAAGTCAGCTGGCTAGCCAGCTGACTAAACAGTTAACTCAGCTAGATAAATCAGCTGGCAACAAGCTGGCTAGCTAGTTAAGTCAACTCATTATGTCAGTTGGATATCCAGCTGGTTAGGTAGTTAAAAAGCTAGTAAAGTAAGATGGCTAGCCATCTGGCTAGCTAGTTATTTAAGCTGGCTAAGCCAGCTGGATAACTAGGTAGGTAGCTGGTTAAGTCAGCTAGTAAGTCAGCTTGCTAGTTAGTTAAGTCAGGGAGTTTAGTCAGCTGGCTTGCCAGCTGGCTAGCTGGGTAGCTAGCTAGTTAAGTCAGCTGACTAGAGAGTGAGCTAGCTACTTAAGTAACCTGGTTAAATCAGCTCACAAGCCAGCTGGTTGGATAGGTAGCTAGGCAGGTAAGTCAGCTGGGAAGCCAATGGGCTACGTAGGTAGCTAGCTAGTTAAGTCAGCTGGCTATCCAGCTGGCTAGTTAGGTAGCTAGGCAATTAGGTCAGCCTGCTAGCCAGTTGGCTAGCTAGTTAAGTCACCTAGTTAAGTCACCTGGCAAGACAGCTTGCTAGCTAGGTAATTAAGTGAGCTGGCTAGACAGCTGGCTAGCTACATAAATCAACTAATTAATTCAGCTGGCTAGCCACCTGGTTAGCTATATAGCAAAATAGATAATTCAGCTGACTAGCAAGCAGGTCAGCTATTTACGTCAGCTACTTAAGTCAGCTGGGTAGTCAACTGGTTAGCTAGGTAGCAAGCTAGTTAATTCAGTTGGCGAGCTAGCTGGCTACCTAATTAACTCAGCTAGTTAAGTCAACTGGCTAGGAAGATATCTAGCTAGGTAGAGAGTTAATTAAGTCAGTTTGCTAGCCAGCTGGCTAACTAGTTAAGTCAGCTAGCAGCCTAGAGAGGTACAGAGCTAGTGAAGTCAGCTGGTATCCAGGTGGATAACTAGCTAAGCCAGCTAATTTAGTCACCTGGCTGGCTTGCTGCTAGTTCATCAATCAACTAGTTAAGTCAGCTGGATAACCAGCTGCCTAGTTAGTTAAGTCACCCCGTTAAGTCAGTTGGCTACCCAGCTCGCTAGCTAGATAAAAAGCTAGTTAAGTCAGATGGCTAGACAGCTGGCTAGTTAGTTATTTCAGCTAGTTAATTCAGCTGGCTAGCTAGACAGCTAGCTAGCTAATTCAGCTAGTTATGTCAGCTAGCAGACTAGTTAAGTCAGCTAGATAAGTCAGCTAGCAAGCTAGATGGCTAGGTAGGTATCTAGCTAGTTATCAACTAGTAAAGTGAGCTAGCTATCTAGGTAGCTAGCTAGTTAAGTCAGCTAGTTAAGTCAGCTGGATATCTAGTTAAGTCAACTAGTTAAGGAAGCTGGCTAGAAATCTGGCTAGCTAATTAAGTCAGCTAGTTAAGTCAGCTTGCTAGCCAGCTGGATACATAGTTAGCTAGATAGTTAAGTCAGCTGGCAAGCATTGGGAAACGTATGTAGCTAACTATTTAAGTAAACTGGCTAGCCACCTGGTTAGCTAGTGAGGTGGGCTAGTTAATGCAGCTGGCTAGCCAGCTGGCTAATGAGTCCAGTAACCTCATTGAGTCAGCTGGCTAGCTAGTTAAAGCAAGTATTTAATTTAGCTGGATAGCCAGCTGGCTAGCTGGGTAGCAAGCTAGTAAGTCAGTTGGCTAACCAGCTGGCTAGCTAGTTACATCATTAGTTAATTCAGCTGGCTTCCCAACTGGCTAGCTAGGTAGATAGCTAGTTGAGTCAGCTGGCTAGCCAGCTGGCTAGCTGGTTAAATCAGTGAGTTAATTCAGCTGGTCAGTCAACTGGCTAGATAGATAAGTAAGATAGTTAAGTCAGCTGTCTAGCCAGCTGGATAACTGGTTAAGTCAGCTAGTTAAGTCAGCTGGCCGTCCAGCTATCTAGCTAGGTAGCTAGCTACTTCAATCATCTAATTAAGTCAACTGGCTAGCGACGAAGCTAGCTAGATAATTCAGCTAGATAAGTCAGCCGGCTAGCTAGTTAGTACAGTTAGTTAAGTCAGCTGGCTAGCCAGCTGCCTATCAGGGTAACTATCTACTTAAGTCAGCTTGCTACCCAGCTGGCTAGATAGTTAAGTCACCTAGTTAACTCAGTTCACTGGCCAGCAGGTTAGCTAGCTACTTAAGTAGTTAAGTCAGCTGGAAAGCCAGCAGGCTATGTAGGTAGGTAACTACTTAAGTCAGTTGTCTAGCATTTAGGCTATCTAGTTATGCCAGGTAGTTAAGTCAACTGGCTATCCAGCTGTCTAGCTAGTTAGATACGTAGTCAAATCTGCTGGCTAACCAGCTGGCTACATCATTAAATCAGTAATTAAATCAGCTGGCTAGGTTGCTGGCTAGCTTGGTAGCTAGGTAATTAAGTCAGGTGGTTAAACAGCTGACCAACTCATTAAGTCATCTATTTAGTCAGTTGGCTAGCCAGCTGGCTAGCTAGTTAGGTCAGCACTTTAATCCAGTTGTCTAGCCAACTGGCTAGATAGTTACAAAGCTATTTACGTCAGATGGGCAGCCAGCTGGCTCGCAAGTTATTTCAGCTGGCAACCTAGGAAGCTAGCTAGTTAAGTCAGCTAGATATGTCAGCTG
>NW_007154152.1:0-756 GCF_000164805.1 Carlito syrichta | reverse complement strand
TGCTGGCTAGATTCCCAGCTGTTTAGTCAGTTAGTCATTCAGGTAGCTACTAGTAAGAATGCTGGCTAGCCGATAGACAACAAAGTAGTTAGCTAGTTAAGTCAGCTGGCTAACCAACTAGCCATTGAACTAGTTAGTCAGCTAGTTAAGTCAACTAACTATCCAGCTAGCTACTTAAGTGAGCTAGCAAGTCAGTTAACTATTCAGGTACCTAGTTAAGTCAGCTAGCCAGTCAGGTTGCTAGTCAGCTAGCCAGTTAAGTCAGCTAGCTATTCAGCTATCTAATCAGGTAGTTAAGTCAGCTAGCCATCTAACTAGCCAATTAACTTGTTAGTTATGTCAGCTAGCTATAGAGCTAGATAACTTGTTTGCTAGATAGTAATGCCAGCTAGATAGCCAGCTAGCTAGTCAGCTAGCTAGTTAAGTCAGCTAGCAAATCAGCTAGTTACTTAGCGAACTAGTTGGCTAGCAAATCAGCTAGCTGGTGAGCTAACTAGTGGGCTCCATCGCTTTCCATCAGGTCAGTTAACTAGTCTGCTCACTCGCCTGCTAACAGGTAAGCAAACTAGTCAGCGAGCATGCCTGCCAACAGGTCAACTAACTTGTCAGCTTGCTCACAGGCCAACAATTTAGCTAAGTAGTTGGCTTGCTCGCCAGCAGAGTAGTTAAGTCAGCTCACCAGTTGAGTCACTCGCCAGCTGACTAGTTATGGCAGCACATCCATCGGTTCACTCACTGGCCAAGTATTTAATTCAG
>NW_007154151.1:0-795 GCF_000164805.1 Carlito syrichta | reverse complement strand
CAAGCTAGATAGCTAACAAGTTAACTCAGCTGGATGAGTCAGCTTCCCAGCTCATTAGCCAACGAGATAAGACAGATTAAGTCACCTAGCTAGCACGTTAGAGAATGATTAAGCTAACTAGTTATCCAGCTGGTTAAGTCAGCTATCTAGCAAGGAAGCGTACTATTTAAGTCAGCTTGTTAGCTAGGTAGCTAGTTACTTAGCTAACTAAGTCAGCTGGTTAACTAGATAGCTAGCTATTTAGCTAACTATTTAAGTCAGCTGGCTATCTAGGTAGCTGCTACTTAAGTCAGCTATTTAAGTCAGCTTGCTAGCCAGCTGACTAGCTAGGTAGCAAGCTAGTTAAGTCTGTTGGCTAGTCAGCTGGCTAGCTGGTTAATTTATCTAGTTAAAATAGCTGGCTAGTCAACTGGCTAGGTGGGTAGCTAGCTAGTTAAGTCAGCTAGATAGCCACCTGGCTAGCTAGTGATGTCTGCGATTTAAGTCAGCTGTCTAGACAACTGGCCAACTGGTTAAGTCAGCAAGTTTAGTTAGCTGACTAGCCAGCTGGCTAAGTAGGTAGATAGCTCGACAAGGCAGCTTGCTAGCCAGCAGAATAGTTGTTCAAGTCAGCTAGTTAAGTAAGCTGGCTAGCCTACTGGCTATGTAGATAGCTAGCAAGTTAAGTGAGGTGGCTAGCCAGCTTGCTAGCTTAAGTCAGCTAGGTAAGTCAGCTAGCTAGCCTGCTGGCTAGATAGGTAGCTAGCTAATTAAGACAGCTGGCTAGCCAGCTGACTAGCTGGTTAAGTCAGCTAG
>NW_007154150.1:0-891 GCF_000164805.1 Carlito syrichta | reverse complement strand
CGATACTTAGCTAATTAAATCAGTTGGAAAGCAAGCTGGCTAGCTAGTTAAGTCACGTAGTTAAGTCAGCTCTCTGGCCAGCAGGTTAGCTAGGTAGTTAGGTAGTTAAATCAAGACAGAGGGCTATGTAGGTAGGTAGCTAGTTAAATGTGCTGGCCAGCCATCAGCCTTTCTAGTTATGTCAACTAGTTAAGTCAGCTGGTTATCAAGCTGTCTAGCTAGGTAGGTAGCTAGTTAAATCTGATTTCTAGCCAACTGGCTACTTAGTTAAGTCAGCTTGTTAAATCAGCTGACTAGCTGCTGGCTACCTAGGTAGCTAGTAAGGTCAGCTGGTGAAGTCAGTTGTCTAGCCAGCTGGCTAGCTAGTTAAAGAGCTGGTTACATCAGATGGGTAACCAGTTGGCTCACTAGTTATTTCAGCTAGTTGTCAGCTGGATATCTAGGTAGCTAGGCAATTAAGTCTGTTGGATAGCCAGCTGGCTAGCTAGTTAAGTCAGATAGTTAAGACAGCTGGCTAACCAGCTCACTAGCTATGTAGCTAGCTAGTTATTTCAGTGGTCTAGCCAGCTGGCTAGCTAGTTAAGTCACCTAGATAAGTAAACTGAGAAAGCAGCTGGCTAGCTATGTAGCATGCTAGTTAATTAAACTTGCTAGGAAGCAGGCCAGACAGTTAAGACAACTAGTTAAGTCAGTTGACTAGCAAGCTTGCTGGCTATGTTTTCACCTATTTAAGTCTGTTGTCTAGCCAGCTGGCTAGCTAATTATGTCACCTAGTTATGTCAGCTGCCTATCCAGATGGCTAGAGAGGTACAGAATTAGTTAAGTCAGCTGCCTAGTCGTCCCGTTATGTATTTAAATCAGCTAGATTAGTCACTGGGCTGGCCAGCTGCC
>NW_007154149.1:0-816 GCF_000164805.1 Carlito syrichta | reverse complement strand
ATTAAGTCTGTTGGATAGCCAGCTGGCTAGCTAGTTAAGTCAGATAGTTAAGACAGCTGGCTAACCAGCTCACTAGCTATGTAGCTAGCTAGTTATTTCAGTGGTCTAGCCAGCTGGCTAGCTAGTTAAGTCACCTAGATAAGTAAACTGAGAAAGCAGCTGGCTAGCTATGTAGCATGCTAGTTAATTAAACTTGCTAGGAAGCAGGCCAGACAGTTAAGACAACTAGTTAAGTCAGTTGACTAGCAAGCTTGCTGGGTATGTTTTCACCTATTTAAGTCTGTTGTCTAGCCAGCTGGCTAGCTAATTATGTCACCTAGTTATGTCAGCTGCCTATCCAGATGGCTAGAGAGGTACAGAATTAGTTAAGTCAGCTGCCTAGTCGTCTGGATATCTATTTAAATCAGCTAGATTAGTCACTGGGCTGGCCAGCTGCCCTGCTTGTTAATCAACTAGTTAAGTCAGCTGGCTAACCAGATGGCTAGCTATTTAAATCAGCTGTTTACATCAGTTGGCAAGCCAGCTCGCTAGCTAGTTAAAAAGCTAGTTAATTCAAAGGCTAGATCGCTGCATACCTAGTTATTTCAGCTAGTAAAGTGAACTGGCTAGCTAGGTAAAAGCCAGTTAAGTCACCTAGTTATGTCATAAATAGCTAGCCAGCTATTTAATCAGGCAGTTAAGTGGGCTAGCTAGCTAGATAGAAATCTATGTAGCTAGCTAGTTATTTCAGCTAGTAGATTCAGCTGGCTAGCTGGGTAGCTAGCTAGTTAAGTCAGCTAGTTAAGTCAGCTGGCTAGATAGTTACATCAGCTAGTT
>NW_007154148.1:0-5167 GCF_000164805.1 Carlito syrichta | reverse complement strand
ACTAACTTGTCAGCTTGCTCACAGGCCAACAATTTAGCTAAGTAGTTGGCTTGCTCGCCAGCAGAGTAGTTAAGTCAGCTCACCAGTTGAGTCACTCGCCAGCTGACTAGTTATGGCAGCACATCCATTGGTTCACTCACCGGCCAAATATTTAATTCAGTTGACCAGTCGGCTCACTCACCAGCCAACTAGTTAAGTCAGCTCACCTGTTGGATGCCATGCCAGCCGACTAGTTAAGTCAGTTAACCAGTCGGCATACTAGGTGGACCACTCATTAAGTCAGCTAACCAATCAGTCAACTAGTAGATCAACTTGGCAGCCGACAATTTAGGTCAGCTAAATATTCGGTCAATTAGTTAGGTCAGCTAACTATTCGGCCAATTAGTTGGCCGAATAATTAGGTCAGCAAACTAGCCAGCCAACTACTTAACCGAGCTAAATATGGGGCCAACTCCACAGCCAACTAGTTATCCAAGCTAAATAGTTGGCCGATTAGTCGGCCAACTTGTTAAGCCAGCTAACAGGTTGGCCAAGATGTAAGCCAACGTGTTAACCCAGCTAACTAGTTGGCCGACTCATCAGCCAACAAGTTAAGTCACCTAGTTAGCTTGCTAACCAACTAGTTAAGTGAGCTATTCTATTCATTCCCCAACTAGTTAAAGCAGTTATCTAAGTCATTAACCAACTCGTTAATTCAGCTAGTTATCTCATAAGTTAACTAGTTATGTCAGCTAGCTAAGTGAGCTAGCTAACTAGCTAGCTAGGTAATTCAGCTAGCTGTCATCTAGCTCACAAGTTAGCGTATTATTGAAATCGGATACTTAAGTCTGCTACCTAACTAGTTTGCTAATTAGTTAAGTCAGCTCATTATTCAGCTAGTTAAATAGTTAGCTAACTATTTAATTCAGGCTAAGTCAGCAAGCTAACTAGGTAAAGCCACCCAGTTAATCAGCTAGCCGAGTAGTTAAGCCAGCTAGCTAAGTCAGCTAGTTAAGTCAGCTTTCTAATTTAGACAACTGATTAAGACACCTAGCTAGCTAGTTAGCTAAAGGTTTAAGTCAGCAGGTTGAGTCAGGTTGTTAGCTACTTAACTAATGGGTTAAGTCAGCTGGTTGTGTCAGGTAGCAAGCTAGTTAGCAAATGGGTTGAGTCAGCTGGTTGAGTAGGCTACCTAGCTAGTTAGCTAACGAGTTAAGTCAGCTGGATGGTCAGCTAGCAAGCTAGATAGCTAACAAGTTAACTCAGCTGGATGAGTCAGCTTCCCAGCTCATTAGCCAACGAGATAAGACAGATTAAGTCACCTAGCTAGCACGTTAGAGAATGATTAAGCTAACTAGTTATCCAGCTGGTTAAGTCAGCTATCTAGCAAGGAAGTGTACTATTTAAGTCAGCTTGTTAGCTAGGTAGCTAGTTAGTTAGCTAACTAAGTCAGCTGGTTAACTAGATAGCTAGCTATTTAGCTAAGTATTTAAGTCAGCTGGCTATCTAGGTAGCTGCTAGTTAAGTCAGCTACTTAAGTCAGCTTGCTAGCCAGCTGACTAGCTAGGTAGCAAGCTAGTTAAGTCTGTTGGCTAGTCAGCTGGCTAGCTGGTTAATTTATCTAGTTAAAACAGCTGGCTAGCCAACTGGCTAGGTGGGTAGCTAGCTAGTTAAGTCAGCTAGATAGCCACCTGGCTAGCTAGTGATGTCTGCGATTTAAGTCAGCTGTCTAGACAACTGGCCAACTGGTTAAGTCAGCAAGTTTAGTTAGCTGACTAGCTAGCTGGCTAAGTAGGTAGATAGCTCGACAAGGCAGCTTGCTAGCCAGCAGGATAGTTGTTCAAGTCAGCTAGTTAAGTAAGCTGGCTAGCCTACTGGCTACATAGATAGCTAGCAAGTTAAGTGAGGTGGCTAGCCAACTTGCTAGCTTAAGTCAGCTAGGTAAGTCAGCTGGCTAGCCTGCTGGCTAGATAGGTAGCTAGCTAATTAAGATAGCTGGCTAGCCAGCTGACTTGCTGGTTAAATCAATTAGTTTAGTCAACTGGCAACCAACTGGTGAGCTAGTTAAGTCAGTTCTTTAAGTCTGTTGGCTATCCAGCTGGTTAGCTAGGTAAAAAGTTAGTTAAGTCAGATGGCTAGTAATCAGTCTAGCTAGTTATTTCAGCTAGTTAAGTCAGCTGGCTAGCTAGGAAGCTAGCTATATAAATCAGCTAGTCATGTCAGCTAGCTAGTTGTCAGCTAGTTAAGTCAGCTGGCTAGCTAGATAACTAGCTAGGTAGTTAGCTAGTTAAGCCAGACAGCTATGTCAGCTGGCTAGCTAGGTAGCTAGCTGGTTAAGTCAGCTAGTTAAGTCAGGTTGCTAGCTTCTAAGTCAGCAAGTTAAGTCAGCTGGCTAGCCAACTCCCTAGCTTGGTATCTAGCTAATTAAGTCAGCTGGCTAGCCAATTAGCTAGCTAGCTAAACAACCTAGTTAAGTCAGCTCACTAGCCAGCTGGTTACTAGGTAGCTAGGTAGCTAATTCAGCTGGTAAACCTTCGCACTATGTAGGTAGCTGCCTAGCTAGATAAATAAGCTGGCTAGCTAGGTAACTAGGCAGTTATGTCAGGCTAGGTAGGTAGCTAGGCAGTTATGTCCCGCTGGCTAGCTAGGTAGCTAGGCAGTTATATCACCTAGTTAAGTCAGCTGTCTTGAAAGTTGGCTAGCTAGGTAACTAGATAATTACGTCAGCTGTCCAGCCCACTGGCTCATTAGTTAAGTCACCTGGTTAAGTCAGCTGGCTAGCTATTTAGCAAGCTAGTTAATTCAGCTGACTAGCAATCAGGTCAACTATACAAGTCAGCTATTTAAGTCAGGTGGTTAGCCAGATATCTAGCTATGCAGTGAGATAGCTAACCCAGCTGGCTAGCCAGCTGGCAAGTAAATATATCAGCTAGTTTAATTCAGCTAGCTAGCTAGGTAGAGAACTAGTTAAGCCAGCTGGATAGCCAGCTGGCTCACTAGTTAAGTCATCTAGTTGAGTCAGCTGGCTAGTGAGCTGGCTAGATGGCTAAGTCAACTAGTTAAATCAGCTGGGTAGCCAGCAGGCTAGCTAGGTAGCAAAGTAGTTAAGTCAACTGGCTAGCAAGCGGGATAGCTGGTTAAGTCAGCTAGTTAATTCAATTGGTTTCCCAGCTGGCTAACTAGGTAGCTAGCTAGTTAAGTCAGCTGGCTAAAAACTGGCTAGCTGGTAAGGACAGCTAGTTTATTCAGCTGGCCATCCAGCTGGCTAGCTAATTAAGTCAGCTGGCCAGTCAGCTGGCTAGCTGGTTATGTCAGCTAGTTATGTCAGCTGGCCAGGAAAGTGGCTATCTAGGTAGCTAGCTAGTTAAGTCAATTGGCTACATAGGTAGCTATCTAGTTAAGTCATATAGATGACTCAGCTGGCTAGTTAGTTAAGTCAGTTAATTACATCAGCTGGCAAGCCAGCTGCCTAGCAAGGTAGCTAGCTAATTAAGGCAGCTGCCTCAACTGCTGGCTAGCTAGTTAAGTAACTTAGTTAAGTCAGCCCGCTGGCCAGCAGGTTAGCTAGGCAGGTAGGTAGTTAATTCAGCTGGCAAGCCAGCACGTTATGTAGGTAGGTAGCTAGTTAAGTCAGCTGACTAGCCATCAGTCTATCTAGTCATGTCAGCTGGTTAAGTCAGCTAGTTATCCAGCTGCCTAGACAGGTAGCTAGCTAGCTAAGTCTGCTGACTAGCCAGCTGGTGATAATTCAGCTACTTAAATCAGCTGGCTAGGCTGCTGGCTACCTAGGTAGCTAGGCAATTAAGTCAGTTGGCTAGCCAACTGGCAAGCTAGATAAGTCAGTTAGTTTAGTCAGCTGGCTAACCAGCTGGTTAGCTCTTTAAGTCAGCTCGTTAAGTCAGTTGTCTTGTCAGCTGGCTAGCTGGTTAAAAAGCTAGTTACATCAGATGGGTAGCCAGTTGGCTCGATGGTTATTTCAGCTAGTGAAGACCGCTGCTAGCTTGGAAACTAGCTAGTTAAGTCAGCTAGTTAAGTCACCTAGCTACATGATAGCTAACTAGGTAGCAAGCTAGTTAAATCAGCTAGTTAAGTCTGTTGGGCAGCCAGTAGCTAGCTAAGTCCGCTAGTTAAGTCGGGTTGCTAGCTAATTTAGACAGCGAGTTAAATCAGCTGGATTGATAGCTGCATAGCAGGATAGTTAGCTAGTTAAGTCAGCTGTTTATCCAGCTAGCTAGCTAGATTAGTCACCTAGTTAAGTCAACTCGCTTGCCAGTAGTTTAGCTGGGTAGTTAGGTAGTTAAGTCAGCTGACAAGCCAGCGGGCTATATAGGCAGGTAGCTAGTTAAGTCAGCTGGCTAGCCATCAGGTGAATAGTTATGTCAACTACATAGGTCAGCTAGCTATTCACCTGTCCAACTAGGTAGCTAGCTAGTTAAGTCTGCTGGCTAGCCAGTTGGATACTTCATTAAGTCAGCTAGTTTAGTCAGCTGGCTAGGTAGGTAATTAGGAACTTAAGTCAGCTGATAGCCAGCTGGCTAGCTAGTTAATTCAGCTAATATAGTCAGCTGGCATGCAATAATGCTAAAGCTAGGTAGCTAGCTAGTTATGTCAGCTGTCTAGTCTGCTAGCTAGATAGTTAAATGACCAAGTTAATTCAGCTAGCTAGGATGCTAGCTAGGTATTTCAGCTAGTAAAGTCAGCTGTTTTGCCATGTAGCTAGATAGTTATGTCAGCTAGTTACTTCAGCTGGCTAGCTAGTTAAATCAGGAAGTTAAGTCAACTGGCTAGCCACTTACCTAGCTGGGTAGCTAGCTAGTTAAGTCAGCTGGAAAGCTAGCTGGCTAGCTAGTTAGGTCACATAGTTAGGTCGGCTTGCTAGCCAGCTGGTTAGCTAGAAAGTTAGGTAGTTAAGTCAGCTGGCAAGCCAGCGGGATATTGAGGTAGCTAACTAGGTAAGTCATCTGGCTATCCAGCTGACTAAATAGGTAGCTAGAGTTATGTAAGCCTGCTAGCCAGCTGGCTAGTTAGTTCAGTAACCTAGTTAAGTCAGCTGGCTAGACAGTTGGCTAGCTATGTAGTTACCTAGTTATGCCAGCTGTCCAGTCAACTGGCTAGCTAGTTAAGTAACCTGGTTAAGACAGCTGGTTATACAGCTGGCTAGCTAGGTAGCTAGCTATTATGTCAGCTG
>NW_007154147.1:0-770 GCF_000164805.1 Carlito syrichta | reverse complement strand
ATGTTGTCAGCTAGTTATGTCAGCTCACTAGCCAGCTGGCTAAATTGTTATGTCAGTTAATTGAGTCAGTTGGCTAACCAGCTGGCTAGCTTGTTAATTCAGCTAATTCATTCAAGTGGCTAGCCAACTGGCTAGCTAGGTTGCTCACTACTTTAGTCAGCTGACTAAAGTAGCTGACTTGGTTAAGTCAGCCAGTTAAGTCAGCTGGCTAGCCACCTGGATCATTAGGTAGCTAGCTAACTAAGGTAGTTGGCTAGCCAATGGCTACCTAGTTAAGTGAGCTGGCTAGACAACTGGCTAGGTAGGTGGCTAGCTAGTTAAACCAACTGGCTAGTCTGATGGCTATCTTGTTGTTAATTTTGCTAGTTAAGTCAACTAGTTAGCCAAAACTAGGTGGCTGGCAATTTAAGCCAGCTGGTTAGCTATCTAGCCAGTAGCTAGTTAAGTGAGGTAGCAAGTCAGCTAACTATTCAGCTACCTTGTTAAGTCAGCTAGCTAGTCATGCTGCTATTCATCTAGCTAGTTAAGTCAGCTAGCAAGTCAGCTAGCTTTTCAGCTATGTAGTTAAGTCAGTTAGCCAGCTAACTACCCAGGTAACAAGCTAATTAAGTCAGCTAGTTAGACAGCTAGATAGCTTGCTTGTTAGCTAGTAATATCAGCTAGATAGCCAGTTGGCTAGCCAGCTAGCTAGGTAAGTCAGCTAGCAAATCAGCTAGTTATGTAGCTAACTAGTCGGCTAGCAACTCTGCTAGCTGGTCAGCTATCTAGTA
>NW_007154146.1:0-2864 GCF_000164805.1 Carlito syrichta | reverse complement strand
ATTCTTATGTCAGTTAGTTGAGTCAGTTGGCTAACCAGCTGGCTAGCTTGTTAATTCAGCTAATTCATTTAAGTGGCTAGCCAACTGGCTAGCTAGGTTGTTCACTACTTTAGTCAGCTGACTAAAGTAGCTGACTTGGTTAAGTCAGCCAGTTAAGTCAGCTGGCTAGCCACCTGGCTCATTAGGTAGCTAGCTAACTAAGGTAGTTGGCTAGCCAATGGCTACCTAGTTAAGTGAGCTGGCTAGACAACTGGCTAGGTAGGTGGCTAGCTAGTTAAACCAACTGGCTAGCCTGATGGCTATCTTGTTAATTTTGCTAGTTAAGTCAACTAGTTAGCCGGTTGGCTAACTAGGTGGCTGGCAATTTAAGCCGACTGGTTAGCTATCTAGCCAGTTAGCTAGTTAAGTGAGGTAGCAAGTCAGCTAACTATAGTCATGCTGCTATTCATCTAGCTAGTTAAGTCAGCTAGCAAGTCAGCTAGCTTTTCAGCTACAGCTGGTTAAGTCAGTTAGCCAGCTAACTACCCAGGTAACAAGCTAATTAAGTCAGCTAGTTAGAGAGCTAGATAGCTTGCTTGCTAGCTAGTAATATCAGCTAGATAGCCAGCTGGCTAGCCAGCTAGCTAGGTAAGTCAGCTAGCAAATCAGCTAGTTATATAGCTAACTAGTCGGCTAGCAACTCTGCTAGCTGGTCAGCTATCTAGTAGGAATGCTTGCTTTCCATCAGGTCAGCTAATTAGTCGGCTCACTTCCCTGCCAACTGGTCAGCAAACCAGTCTGCTCGCTCACCAGTCAACAGGTCAACTAACTTGTTGGCTTGCTCGCAGGCTAACAGGTCAGCTAACCAGTCGGCTTTCCCATCAGCCGTTTAGATAAGTCAGCTCACAGGTTGGCTCGCTCACCGGTTGACTAGTTAAGGCAGCTCGCCCGTCAGATCACTGGAAAGCTGACTAGTTAACTCGGCTCACCAGTCGGATCAATTGTCGGTTGACTAGATAAGTCTTCTGAGCTGTTGCCTCACTCGCCAGCTGACTAAATTCAGCTGACCATTCAGCTCACTCGCCAGGTTATTAGTTAAATCAGCTGACAGGTCGGCTCATACGCTGGCTGACTAGCTAAATCAGCTGACATGTCTTCTTGCTCATCGACTGACAAGTTAAGTCAGCTGACAATTTGGCTCACTTACTGGACGACTTGTCAAGTTAGCTCACCTGTTGGCTCACACAAAGTTTGACTAGTTAAGTCAGGTAACTGGTTAGCCTACTAGCCGGCCAATTAGTTGGGTTAGGTAACCAATTGGTCAACTAGTCGGGCAACTTGTCAGCTGATAAGTTAGCTCAGGTAAATTGTCTGCCTACTAGCCGGCCAACTAGTTGGGTTAGGTAACCAATCAGCCAACTAGTCGGGCAACTTGTCAGCTGATAAGTTAGTTTAGGTAACTAGTAAGCCTACTAGTTAGGCCAGCTAAATAGTTGGTCAACTAGTCGGCCAAATAGTTAGTTCAGGAAAACAGCATGCCAATTAGTTAACCAAGCTAACTAGTTGGCCAACTCGTCAGTCAACACTCTGACCCAACTAACTAGTCAGCTGTCTAATTAACCATCTTGTTAAGCCAGCTAAGAAGTCGGTCGTGGAGTCAGGAACGTGTTAAACCAGCTAACTCGTCAGCCGACTCATCAGCCAACAAGTTGTCACCTAGCTAACTCTTTAACCAACTAGTTAAATCAGCTAATTTACTCATTTATCAACTAGTTATAACAATTATCTAACTCATTAACCAACGAGTTAAGTAAACTGGTTGAGTCAGCTAGCTAGCTTGTTAGTTAACGAGTTAAGTCAGATAATTAAGAAAGCTAGCTAGCATGTTAGATTACAAGTAAGCTAACAAGCTAGCTAGCTGGTTAAGACAGCTGGCTAGCCAGCTGGCTAGCTATTTAAGTCACCTAGTTAAGTCAACTTGCTGGCCAGCAGGTTCGCTAGTTACTTAAGTAGTTAAGAAAGTTAGCAAGCCAGCAGGCTATGTAAGTAGGTAGGTAAAGTCAGCTGGCTAGGCATCCAGAGTCTAGTTGTCAGCTAGTAAGTCAGCTGGCTATTCAGCTTTCTAGCTAGTTAAGTCTGCTGGCTAGCCAGCTGGCTACTTCATTAAGTCAGCTAGTTAAGTCAGCTGGCTAGCCTGCTTTCTAGCTAGGTAGCTAGGCAATTAAGTCAGCTGTCTAACCACCTGGATAGCTAGTTAAGTCGGTTGGTTAAGTCAGCCAGTTAAGTCAGCTAGTTAAGTCAGCTTGTTAGCCAGCTTGCTAGCTAGGTAGCTAGCTGGTTATGTCAGCTGTATAGCCAGCTGGCTAGATAGTTAAGTCACCTAGTTAAGTCAGCTGACTAGCCCGCTGGATAGCTATGTAGCTTGATATTTATTCAGCTGACTAGACAGCTGGCTAACTAGATATGTCACCTAGTTAATTCAGCAGGATAGCAAAACAGATAGCTATGTAGCAAGCTAGTTAATTCAACTGATGAGAAAGCAGGCCAGCTAGTAAAGACAGCTAGTTATGACAGATAGTAACCTAGTTAAGTCAGTTTGCTAGACAGCTGGCTAGCTAATTAAGTTTTAAGTTAGTTAGTTAAGTCAGCTGGCTATCCAGGTGGCTGGAAAGGTAGAGAGCTAGCTATTTCTGCTGGCTAGCCAGCTGGATTACTAGTTAGCTCATCTAGTTTAGTCACCTGGCTGGCCAGCTACCTAGCTCGTTTATCAACTAGTTAAGTCAGCTGGCTAACCAGTTGGCTAGCTAGTTAAGTCACCTCGTTAATTCAGTTGGCTAGCCAGCTCGCTAGCTAGTTAAGAAGCTGTTAAGTCATTTGTCTAGACG
>NW_007154145.1:0-727 GCF_000164805.1 Carlito syrichta | reverse complement strand
TAAGAAGCTGTTAAGTCATTTGTCTAGACAGCTGACTAGCTAGTTCTTTCAGCTAGTTAAGTCAGCTGGCTAGCTAGGTAGCCAGTTAATTAAGTCAGCTAGTTATGTCAGCTACCTGGCTAGTTAAGTTGGCTAAATAAATCAGCTAACTAACTAGATAGCTAGCTAGGTATCTAGCTAGTTATTTCAGCTAGTAAATTCAGTTGTCTAGCTAGTTAAGTCAGCTAGTTAAGTCAGCTGGCTAGCCAGCTGCCTAGCTGGGTAGCTAACTCGTTAAGTCATCTGGCTAGCCAGATGGCTAGCTAGTTAGGTCACCTAGTTAAGTCAGCTTGCTAGACAGCTGGATACCTAGGTAACTAGAGAGTTAATTCAGATGGCAAGCATGTGGGATACGTATGTAGTTAACTACTTAAATCAGCTGGTTAGCCACCTTGTTAGCTAGTGATGTCAGCTAGTTAAATCAGTTGGCTAGCCAGCTAGGTAACAAGTTCAGTCACCTAGTTGAGTCAGCAGGCTAGCCAGCTGGCTAGCTGGTTAATTCTGCTAGTTAATTCAAGTGGCTATCCATTGGTCAGCTTGGTAGCTAGCTAGTTAAGTCAACTTGTTAGCCAGCTGACTAGTTTATGTCAGCTAGAAAATTCAGCTGGTTAGCCACCTGGCTAGGTAGGTAGCTAGCTAATTAAGTCAGCTGGCTTACCAGCTGGCTAGCTAGTTAAGTCAGTGAGTG
>NW_007154144.1:0-634 GCF_000164805.1 Carlito syrichta | reverse complement strand
GCATGCCTCAATAACTGACTTTCCTCTGTGTTGTGTGCCCCAATGACTGGCTTTGTGATGATTTTCCCATGAATGACTCTCCACAGTGATGGGTGCCTAACTGAGTAGTCTTAATCTGTAAAGGGGTCCCCAGTGACTGGCCCTCCTCTATAATATGTGCCCCAGTGACTGGCAGTTCTCTATGATCGGTGCCCCAGAAACTGGCCCTCCTCTGTTGTGGGTGGCCCAGTGAATCATCCTCCACAGTTATCAGTGCCGAGTGAACTAGTCCTTGTCAACTATGGATGTTCTAGTGATTAGCTCTCCTCTGTTTTGAGTGGCCTAGTGACTGGCTCCCTCTGTGATGAATATACCAGTGACTTCCTCTTCTCTCTGATGGTGGTCCCAGTGACTGAACCTCCTCAATGGGTGCACATGTGACTGACCATGATTTGTGATTGGTACCACATTGACTGGACATCCTCTGTGATCATCCCAGTGACTGGGCCTCTGTTATGTATGCCCCAGTGACAGGCCCTCTCCATAGTGTTCGTCCCAGTAAATAGCCATTCTCTGTGATGGGTTTCCCACAAACTCCTCCATATTTGGTGTCCCAGTGACAGACTCTTCTTTGTGTTGGATATCCCAGTTACTG
>NW_007154143.1:0-2704 GCF_000164805.1 Carlito syrichta | reverse complement strand
AGATATGACGTAGGTCATTTCAGTGATTTATCACAGAACCAAAGAAAATAGTTCCATATGTTCTCTCTCATGAGCTGAACTTGATCACTTAGTGCTGTAAGAAAGTGATTGGCAGTAGTGGAAAACTTTTATTTGGAGGGGTGAGATTGGCAGTAGAGGGATACTGCTAAGGAAGGGAGAGGTATACCTCATCAACCAGGGACCCTGCATAATCAACGTTTGTATATCTAACTCTGAATTATACCCCACATTTAAAATAAATAAATAAATAAATAAATGAAAATTGTAAAGCATGCAACTGACTTTGTTTTTTTTATTTTCTTTTACTTTTAAAATGGTTACAATTCAGGGTTGGGCCTAGAAAATTTCATTATGTAGGGATTGATTTTTTAAGAATTTTATAATACTCCAATGATAACTCCTTTTGCCTTTAATACGTTGGAATACATGGTATAATTCTGCCTTCAAAATTGACAACTACAGTGTTTCTCACATAAATTATGAATGGTTTATACTTACTAAATTGAAATATGTTGAGATCCCAGATCTATATCATTCTTAGAAAACTAAACCCTGAGATTCAGTGTACTTAAGTGCTATTCAGAAGGCAGAATGCATAATAAATCTTAAAAATTTTTCATAAATAAAATAGTATCGTAATTTAAAGCAGCTTTTTCCATTTTTAAAATTTGTGTAAATTTTCTTGGTGCACTCTGCAATTTCTGCTTGTTAATTTTGATTAAATGTTACAGATGTGCAATCCTTAGAGAAAAGTTTCACTTATATAGGTGAAGAAAATATAAAATCACATTCCCTTTATATTTTATCCCAATTTATACTGTTAAAAGAGTATTTCCATGGAATCACCCAGTATTTTCTCTACCTAAGACATAATGCTGTACTCTGCAACAAAGTATCCGATTAATCTGATACCTTTAATCACCAAACATTTAAAATCAGGCACACAGAAAAAAGAATTTGGGGCCGAATATACATAAACCAAAATAGCATGGAGATTTACAAAGTAGTATTTGGGCTCCTCATTAGTATAAAAATTTACATAGGTGAAAATTCTGGAAAATTGACGGTGATCTTAGCTAAAGGGATGTTCAAATCCTGTTAGAAAAACGACTCAAAGGGGGTTACATACAAATAGGAACATCCAAAAGTCCCTAAGCTAAAGAAAGTGCTGAAATAGTATGTGGTTGTGCTATAACCAAGCTGCAGCAGTATTCAGTGACCATAAGAAAAAAAGACTACATCGTGGGCAATCTTCTCAGGTCCCGTCCCAGTGTGGGAGTTTGTCCTCTCAATAAATACTGCTTTACCAAAAAAAAAAAAAAAGACTACCTAGTTTAGTGGATTCCTGAATGGTCACTTATCCCTGGAGAAGTTTTTGGATAGATGTGAAAGCATGATTATCTTCACTTCTTGGGAATGAAATCTACCATGTCTACCGCATTTGGCAGAGCACTGTACACAAGCCCTTGAAGCTTAAGGATTACTCAGTAGTCATGTTCCTCCAAGTATGATGTCAGAGTTCTGAGGCTGATGTCATGAATGACAATTTGACATGCTTGTTTCCCTGTCTTTGCTTACCTCTTTAATGTAAAAATTAGCCTTTAGGCAATCTGCAGATTCAGTGAAATAACCATTAAGTGAAAATCATTTTTCTCAGACCTAGAAATCTCAATTAAGGATTCATATGAGCCGAGTTCGGTGGCTCAGCCTCTAATCCCATGCCTTTGGGACGCTGAAGTGAGTGGATTTCCTGAGCCCGCGGGTTGGAGACAAGCCTGGGCAGCGAGACCTCATCTCTACAAAAAATGAAAAAATCAGTCAGGTGTGGTAGCGCATGCCTGTGAATCAGGTTACAAGGAAGGCTGAGGTGGAAGTATCGCCGGAGCAAAGCAGGTCAAGGCTGCGGTGGCCATGAGCGGTAACTGCACTCCAGACATATGAAAGCATACACAATCAAGAATAGCCAAAAGAATCTTATCAATAGAAACAAAGCAGGAGCTATCACTGTTTGAGACTTCAAACTTTACTATATGTTTACAGTAATCAACACAGATTGGTATTTGTACAAGAATAGGTCCATAGGCCAAGGGATCAGGACCGAGAATGAAATACTCAAATTCCCAACCACTCATCTTGGAAAATACCTCCAAGCTCCACTGGGTAATGGAGAACATATTCAGTATAGGCTCTGGGAAACGACTGAACACATGCACAAGGTTGAAACAGGATCCCTAACTATCACCATACAAATTAACTCTAAAGGAATCAATGACCTAAACGTGAAAAACCAAATTATAATAATCTTAAAAAACACAGGAGACACCATTATGGAAACTGGAACCGGAAACTAATTCCTCTTCAGAAACTTAAATATCCATGACGTAAAAAGTAAGTTAGACAAGTGGGATCTCATCAAAGTAATATACTTCTGCAAAACATAAGAAACCATCAGAAGAGCAGCGATATAGCCAACAGAATGGGAAAAAAGGATTCTCCAACTATATATCTGCAAAAAATCATAACATCTAGGATCTACAAGAAACTCAAAAACACAGAATAATCAGACAAACATTCCCTTTGAAAAGTGTGCAAAATATGTGATTGGACACTTTTCATAAAAGAGATACGGGCATCCAGCAGACACATGAAAATTGCGCAGTCTCACTCATCATCAAAGAAATGC
>NW_007154142.1:0-930 GCF_000164805.1 Carlito syrichta | reverse complement strand
GCAATCCTCTCTCCATGTCCTCGTGAGAGGCTGGAAAGATAGGTGTGTGCCACCATGCATGGTCAGGTTTTTGACTTCTTATAGAGAGGAGGTCTCACCAAGCTACCCAGGCTGATATCATACCCAGGGGCTTAGGCCATCCTCTTGGCTCAGCCACCCAGAGTACTGGTATGACAGGCGTGAGACCCCACACATGGCCTCCACACCCCTCATGGGGAACCACCAAAAGTCCTACTCCCTTCCAACGACCTGAGTCCCCAGAGATGGCAGCTGGAGTCACCTGTCAAGCCATCCCAGAGTGAGTACCTATCACAGGGGTGTGTCTTCACGGGATGTCCACACCTCTGCCAGTCTCCTTCTCCAGGGCTGACCCACTTGCCCCAGGGGACACCTCAGCGAAAGAAAGGGCATAACTCTCAAATCAATAGGGGTACAGGGATGGCGGGGTGACATGCCTGTCAGCTCAGCACTCGGGGAGGATAATACAGGAAGATGGCCACATCCTGGATGCTTGAGACAAGGATGGACACCATAGAAAGCCTCCACCTCAGCCGGGCTCAGTGGCTCAGCCTGTAATCCCGCGCCTTTGGGAGGCTGAGGTGAGTGAATTGCCTGAGCCCAAGGGTTCGAGACCCGCCTGAGCAGCGAGACCTCATTTCTGCAATAAATCAAAAAATCAGCCGGGCGTGGTAGCGCATGCCTGTAATTCTGGCTACTCAGAAGGCTGAGGCGGAAGGATCGCTGGAGCCCCGTAGGTTGAGGCTGCGGTGGCCAGAAGCTGCCACTGCACTCCAGTCTGGGCAACCCAGTGAGACTCCAACTCAGAAACAAAACAACAACAACAAAAAAAAATTAAAAAAAAAAGAAAGCCTCCACCTCGACTCCAAGCAAAACTCAGAAAAACTTGGTTGAGGACAGGCATCGGCAGGA
>NW_007154141.1:0-931 GCF_000164805.1 Carlito syrichta | reverse complement strand
TCAGCAATGCTGGGAGTTATTTTCAGTCATTAAGGAGGGCTTGCTGGCTGCCAGCAGGGAAAACACTGTTACCCTTGGTCGCTGCTGACCCCAACACTAGCCCCTGTCGTACCACGGCTGGCCAAGTGCCCCTTTCTCCTTGCAGACCCAAGGTGCCTCGGGGGAGGGGCAAAGGGGAACTGGGGTCTCACCCACGTCACGGCCGTGTTAGAACACGCTACTCTGTAGTGGTCAGACAGTGAACAATCGGCGTTTGTAGCTGGTGGATTGCAGTCAGGCGCTGGGACGTTGCAGGCTGCTCAGGTCACAGGATTGGAGGAAGGCAGCAGCGTGTTGACATTTGAAGGGCTTCTGCCTCCTGTGTAGGAATGCTTGTGTGTTCCTTGGGCTTGTAGTGGCCTTCAGGGCCGCATGTTGGTACCCTGCTGAGATGTGCCATGTCCATGTACTAGATGGCACGGGGTCTCACAAGAGGGTGACAGTCACTCTGTCTCCCAATACCTCAGGTGGGCTCATGGCAAAAGGGCCCCCTTGCACTTCATCCAGGTGCCACTGGCCAGGATGGCACCACAGACGGGTCCCGAGGGCATTGCACCCAGACCCAGGGACCTCTTGCATGCACCGTCAGAAAACATGCATGTTCACTGGTGACAGAAAGACTGGGTACGAGAACGGACGTATTCGCAAGTCTCGGAGTCTAAACTGGGAAGAGGAAGCAAGGTTTATGAGGAGGATAACAGACATTCCAGGCACAAGGAAATACTCAGAAACACTCAATCAACTGGTATTTACTGGTGAGAATCGTCCTTTGGGAATTGCACCAACACCCAACAGGTGATGTCAATAGGCTGTCTTGGTCACCGACGTCTTTACCCATGGCTCTGTGACAGGCCTCCACCAACCCTCGACTTTGGATGGCTTTCTGGAAAGT
>NW_007154140.1:0-1318 GCF_000164805.1 Carlito syrichta | reverse complement strand
CTCTAGCCTGGGCACAGAGTAACACTTGAACTCGAAAAAAAAAGATTTTATATCACTTGTTCTTTTTATTCCACTTATGTCATTTTCAGCCTGCTCTTACTCTTATACTCTGAGATGGAAAATTGAGAAAAGAAATTGTTTGAAACGCTAAGATTCAAACACACTTGAATATTTCATTTTTTATTTGATTAGAATTATAAATTTTGTGGCCACAACTATCTGAAAATTTTTGAACATGGTATGCTTTATGATGCTATTATGTACATCTATATATTCTTCCCTTTGCCAGGACTGTCCCCCACTACTGACATTCATTTTGTGAATCATCCCAGAATTTCCATTCCTTGATGGCTCCCTCACCTTCTCCACACCCCAACCTCAACAGAAGAATCTCTTTCCTCTTCTCCACTGATAATAGCCATATTTCCCCCATTCAATTCCATTCACTTAGTCAACCAAGCTAGAACCTTCATAACTATATGTCTTTCCTAATTCTTCCTCTTCACCTTTAACCTCTAGTCTGATTCTGTCAGTTCTACCATTTTTCTCCATGTACCTTGAATTTACTCTATAAATTTCTTCCCACTACCATTATCTTCTAGACTTTCACTAACACCTGTGTTTTCATTTTTCTCCTTGTCCAGGATTTCTTCAACTCTTCAGCCGGAGTTGTATTTCTGATCTAATTCTGATCATAGGTAAAGTAAAAAAAAAATTAGGGTGATAACACAGGGTCTTTCACAATCTGGCAGCACTTTCGATTCTTGTTTTATCTCTTCCTGTTCCTGTGCAGTTTATAATCTATTTTCCAAGCACACCAAAGGTTCCACAATTCCCTAAATGCCTATGATCATTTCTCTTACTGTTCACAGTTATTTACTTCCTTCCTTTTCACAAGAAAGAATAAAATCTCTGTTCAATGTCATGTGACCTTTAGTGACCCTTGAGAGGAATATAAAACTGGTATGTATTTATTTAAAAATGTATGCTTACTCTTGCATGTTTAAACTTCAGTCACATTCAAAGTATTCTCCGTATGATGCAATACAACTATTGAGACACTTTGCTGCTCAAAACAAGTTTATTAATTCATCAATCTTGATGTCTTTTAGTATTTCTGCCAATTTTTTTCCTCCTATTCCATATTGGCAAAATGTTTTCCTCTGATGACTTTTTCATGAAGAAAAAATTTTTTTAAATGTCACTCAAGGTGAAATCAGGTGAGTAGGGAGGGTGGGGCATGGAGAACCATGCCATTTTTGGTAAAAAAAAATTGCTGAACACTCAGCACAATGTGAGCAGGGGCATTGTCACTGTG
>NW_007154139.1:0-1103 GCF_000164805.1 Carlito syrichta | reverse complement strand
TTTTAAAAAACTGCCTTTTTTTGTGATTTTATGAAAAGAGCAACAACAGAAGCCACTCCAAATGGGAAATCTGCGGTTTCACCTTCAGCAATTTGAGTTACCCTCAGCCAACCACACTCTGAAAATATCAAATGGAAAATTTCAAATGTAAGCAATTCATAAGTGTTCAATTGCAAGCTGCTCTTAGTAGCATGATGGAAACCATAATCTGATTTACTTAAATGAGTGTAGATACCACCTTTTCTCATTGTACAAAGGCAGTTTTCTTAGCACGTAGCTATGCATATTATAAAGGGAGTTATAGTAAGGGGGAAAGTATGAACCTATTTTTGACTAAAAGTAGTATAAAATTACTTAATTATTTCTTTGTATTCAGTGTGTTTTCCCTCCTATTAATGTGTGAGCTCACTTGCCTCTTCTCACTACCAGAAATGTTGTAAGTAATTAAAGGAATATTTTATCTGTGAATGCTAACTAGTTGAATAAGTTAAATCAATGATCTTTTATCCCTAGGACTTCATATTCAGAGGAAGTTATAAAGTAAAGTTTTCCAAAAGAAAGTCCAAGCCAGGCTTGGTGGCTCAGCCTGTAATCCTGCGCCTTTGGGAGGTTGAGGTGAGTGGATTGCCTGAGCCTGCGGGTTCGTGACCTGCGTGGGCAACTTGGTGAGACCTCATGTCTACAATAAATCAAAAATGAGTCAGGCATGGTAGCACACCTGTAGTTCCAGCTACTTGGAAGGCTGAGCTGGAAGGATCGCCAGAGCCCAGCAGGTGGAGGCTGTGGTGGCCAGGAGCGGCCACTGCACTCTAGTCTGGGTAAAAGAGTGAGACGCCAACTCAAAAAAAAAAGAAAAAAAAAGTCGATACAACTTATTCTATACTCTTAGTTCACCTCACAGAATATGGAACATTCTGTTATAAAGAGTAATCCAAATCATAAACGTCTTTTAGACTTTATCCTTTTATCCAAAAGGGAGAATATTTAGCAGTCATAGTATGGTTCATGACAACTGCAGGAAACTTGTGTAGGCTATTCACAATAAAACAAAGCCATGCAAATTAATATGAAAGCGATGAATCTACTGGAATGCAGTTAATTTT
>NW_007154138.1:0-1331 GCF_000164805.1 Carlito syrichta | reverse complement strand
TATAAATTCCTGCTTAGGCAAAAGAAGTTTTTTGTAGGTAGAGAAAAATGATGGCTTAGGTAGAATATTCCAGTTGCACTATGGAGAAAGGATGGAAGATGGAGGAGAGGAGGAGCTTTTGCTGACAAGGAGAGAATTGGAAGCCTACTGCAATAGTTCAGATTAGAGAAGATAGTCAAATTGCATAAATGTCCTTAGCTAGTCTTTTGAAATATCTAGCTGTTACCAATTAGTATGTATGTCTCCTTAATTCAGATACAAGATTCTCCATCCCAGACAAGTAGTGCACTCTCTTTGTAGAATGCTTCATGCAATTTAGGATATCAACAATAAATTAGAGGAATAATCAGATATTGGGGACATTTCTGTTGTAGAATTAATAGAAATTGGCAACTGGTGGAAAGTAGGATATGAAGAAGAAAAATTAGTGAAGGATGACCCCAATGTTTCTAACTTGGAGACAGAGGATTCAGGATACTGATTAAATTTTGTTAGATAATAATAATTTTGTTTTTAAGGATAGAATGTGTATCTGCCTTAGTAAAAATACAGATAACGTGTTCAGGAGAAAGGTCAACACAAGATAAATAAAATCTGTCATCTCTAGTAGGTAGATGGTATTTGACTTAGTGCCAAAGGATGAGATTCTGCAGAGAGACTATACACAATGAGAAGATGAAATCCTAGAAATTATCTGTATTTAAGTGGCAAATGGAAGAGAAGGATCCAGAAAAGAAGACAGAGAAAGGGAAAGGATGGCCAGGATAATAGAAAGAGAAACAAGAGAAAATGAGGGCCACAAGTCAAAGAAAGAGAATTCCAAGAAGTGAAAAGTGGAAAAGAACACAGAGATGTCAAGGGATGTAAGACACAAAATGATTGTCAGTTTGTAGATATGTGTTCTTTCATGAAAGCATTTTCAGAAGAGTTGTGGCAGCATCAGCCTAATAGAATGTTGAGATGTTATTTGGTGATGGAAAAAGAAGACTAGAGAATATACACACGTGTTTCAATCAATTTTCACTAATGGTAAAGGATGAGTTTGAATAGTGGTCGTTTGATAGGACACTAGGACCAAGAAACTGTGGTTTGTAAAGTTGTCTTAAAGAATAAGGAAAGAAAGGCAACTATGTAAGGAAAGCCTGCCATTATTCTAACCACTAATACATGATAAAACACTCATGTCAGTCTATGTTCTTGTGTAGATGTGTAGGGATTGGTGATATTTACATTTATTTTACTTGATTCATATTAGATCATGGTTACCATGAAACAGGCAATAATACCTCTTTTTTATCTCTTTAAATTTTTATCTCAAACAAGTAGAAGTG
>NW_007154137.1:0-805 GCF_000164805.1 Carlito syrichta | reverse complement strand
AATATTAAGATCTTCTTGAGCTTTAAATCTTGTGAAATATATCAGGAGAACACGTGCATATTTCTCACAGATTTTTACACTGAATTTGTTAGTTGGACAATATACTCTTTACATATATCAGCTGTAGTTTTTGGTAGATAAATAGATTTCTTTTTTGCTCACTTAAGAGAGTCATAGAAATGGGTTTATCATGCATGATTCTGCTTTCTCTGGTTACACTACAGACACTACATAACACACACAAGACTTCATCTAATCCACAAAATCCAAAACACATCCCATCTACTAATCAATTCATATGTTGCTTATTGATGATTTCTCATCCGATGTTAAATAATTATTTTTAAGGGTAAATCCTTAAGATTACAAACATTGGCAAACTTGTAAAAATACTAATGTTTAGCCGGGATTGGTGGCTCAGCCTGTAATCCCATGCTTTTGGGAGGCTGAGGTGAGTGGATTGCCTGAGCCTGTGGGTTTGAGACCCGCCTGGGCAGGTGAGACCTCATCTCTACAATAAATCAGAAAATTAGCTGGGTGTGGTAGGTGCGCTGTAATTCCGGCTACTTGGAAGGCTGAGGCGGAAGGATTGCTGGAGCCCAGAAGGTCGAGGCTGTGGTAGCCGGGAGCAGCTACTGCACTCCAGTCTGGTCAACAGAGTGAGACTCCAACTCAAAAAACAAACAAACAAACAAACAAACAAAAAATATAATGTTTCCCAATTGTTCAGTAAACAAAGATTCATAGTCTAAAAAGAATAACAACTATGGTGATCTATTCCATACTTAAGGTCCCGTCTAAGTTT
>NW_007154136.1:0-600 GCF_000164805.1 Carlito syrichta | reverse complement strand
GGTTTCAAACCTGGGGAATCAGGCCATCCACTCACCTCAGCCTCCAGAGTACGGGGATGAGAGCAGGAAGCCCCTGATGTCTTGCCTCCACACACGTCTCAGGGCCCCATAGGGAAGTCTGCTCCCTTCCCTCGACCTGCGACCATTGACAGGGCAACAGGAGTAACCTGCCAGGACTCTGTGGGTGGAGCGCCGGGTGCATGGGTATGTCTCCACCAGGGCTCCCACCCCTCCTCCAGCCTTGCTCCTCAGAGTAGACCTGCTCGCAACTCTCAGGGGCCACCTTGGGGAAAGGGAGGGTATGACTCTCAAACCTTCAAGGGTTCAGGGATGGCCGGCAACTCACTCATGTCTCCTTGGCATTCGGGGAGGCTGAGACAGGAAGATGGCTGGAGCCTTGGAGCTCCAGACAAGGCTGAACATGATAGAAAGACCCCACCTCAACTCCAAGTAAAACCCAGAAAACCTTGGGTGAGGGTATACATCAGCGAGAGGACCACTTCTGGCCCAGAGTTCAAGACCAGTCAGGAGACCAGGAAGTCAATGAAATGGAAAGCCTGTGATCACAGGTGTTTTGGAGACCATGCCAAGTGAGGAAAG
>NW_007154135.1:0-1000 GCF_000164805.1 Carlito syrichta | reverse complement strand
TTTTTAAATTAATTATTTATTTAATTTTAAAAAAATGTGAGGTACAATTCAGAGTTATATATACAAACATTTAGTATGCAGTGTCCTTGGTTGACGAGATGTGCCCTTCCCTTCCTTTGCAATATCCATCCACTGCCAATCTCACCCCTCCCCCTAAACAGTTTTCCACTACTGCCAATCACTTTCTTACAGCACTATAAGTGATCAAGTTCAGTTAATAAGTGAGAACACATGGAAGTCTCTTCTTCAATTCTATGATAAATCACTGAAAGTGACTTACTTCATATCCATCAAACGTTCTGCAAAATCCCTTTAGCTGTCCTTTTTAATGGCTGCATAATATTCCACTGTCTATATACCACATTCATTTTATCCATTCCAGCTTTGAAGGGCAATATGGTTGGTACCATGTTTTTTGCAATTGTGATTCGAGCTGAAAAAAACATACTGGTGCAGGTATCTTTTTGGTAAAATGATTTGAGTTCCTCCAGGTATATTCTCTACATGGCAATTACTGAGTCACATGTTAGGTCAATATCTTGTCCCTTTACAAAGCGCCACACTGTTTTCCAAAGATGTTGCTCTACTTTCCAGTACATATTCACTGTACAAGCATTTATTTCTTCCCAAACTCTGACCTGCATCTGTTATTGTTTGTTTTATTAATGAAGACCTATCTTACAGGGTTATGTTGTATTTCAAAGTGATTTCATTTGCATTTCTTCGATGATGAGTGAGGCTGACCAATTTTCATGTGTCTGTCTGCTGCCCGTATCTCTTCTTATAAAAAGTGTCCGATCACGTATTTTGCACACTTTTCAAAGGGGATGTTTTTCTTATTTTTCTGAGTGTTTGAGCTTTTTGTAATTCCTAGATGTTATGCCTTTTTACATATATATAGGTTGAGAATCGTTTTTCCCATTATGTTGGCTGTATCTCTGCTCTTCTAATGGTTTCTTTTGTTTTGCATTAGTGTATTAATTTGATGAGATCTCACTGG
>NW_007154134.1:0-7505 GCF_000164805.1 Carlito syrichta | reverse complement strand
CTTGGGATGTCATTTGGACAGAGTGGGCAAAAGAGCACTTCTTTATTCTTTCTCTTTTTTATACCCAAACTCCCCCAAAATCAATAAATCTGTTCTTTGCTTATTTTCAGAACTTTACTTCAATATAAGCAAGGACTTTCTTTCCAGCAACAAACTTGAGTAACACCATGTCAGGATTATGTGTGTGTGTGTTTTCTTTCGCTGTTCCAATTTGAAAAATAATTGGAAATAATATCTGATTGATGTTCTCTCTCTCTCTCAGCTAAAGATTTCCTAGATGAAACACCTTCATCCTTTGTCTTTCATGATTCAGCACTTGATTTTCTGTTCTATGCAGGCCCCTCCCTATTCTGAATGATTTTATGAAAAGAAGGAAACAAAGTATTGCTTTCTTAATTAGGGAGAACTTTATACAAATTGTGTTCATTGACTGGTAACTTGTATTATATTGCTACTGATGGCTTTTCTTGTGACTTTTTCCCCCTCATTGAACAGCTCTCTGACTGAGAGAAACCCTGAAGCAGTTAAGAGGCCAGGAAAGAAAGACTTGAGAATTGGTTAGTGAAGATTCAGAGTATCTCCTGACAGGTCTTTAGGATGCTGTTCTGTTTATCATGATCTCTCTCTCTCTCTCTCTCTCTCTCTCTCTCTCCTCCCCTACTCCCTCTTTCCCCTCCCTCCCTCTCTCTCTCCTTCTCCCTCTCCTCTCTCTCAGACTCCATCTCTGCCTCCTTGGTAGAATGGAACTAATAAGAAAGGGTATAAAAAAGTTAGAACTGGCACTCAATGTTGCAAAGTCCATTAGGAAAAATGAGACAATTGTGGCCCATTCTATGGTGCCAAGATAGTTGGAAGCCAACTGTTGGCATGATGAGGCATAACCAAGGCCACTTAGATGCCATGGGTAAGAAAGGCATAATGCAAAGCTTTTGGAGGCCATCAGTTAACTACAGGACAAAACTCCAGAGCCCAGGGAGAGACCAGAGGTTGAGAAAGGCTGGTGCACCAGCAACAGAGCAGTGTCTCAACAAAGAAAAGCCTGAAGTGAATGTCTAATACTGTGGTCTAAAATGATGGCATTTTCTGTGACTGGAACAATGTAGAATTAATGTGTATCTGCAGGAACTATCATTAAGATTAAGTATTCTTCAGGGAGATTGGAGAAGCAGGGAATTCAAGTGCATTTGTTGACTTGAGTCAGCCTTCCAATACCTGACCCATCTGCAGGCAGAAAGGGCATCCTCCAAGGTAAAAACATCTGTTGGCAGACAAAAAGTAAAGATGTGAATTTTCTTTCAATTTCTGAGAGAGCCCAATACTTTCAGTTCTCTCTTTTAATGCAACTCTGGATTGATTTTTTTCTCTGACAGTTGTTGTAGAGATAGCATGGGATTGCTGCTTGGCAGAGAGGTACTCTTTATTTCATTGTAATTAGCAAGGGTAATTTTCTGACATGGCTCTGGAATGGTCCATGAGGAGTTTACATGTCTGAAAGCAGAGGAGAGCTCAAGGTGAGATCCTGAGCTCTGCAATGAAGATGAGTTTGGATCCAGAGCTGGAATTGTGATGCTAGAATCGGGCAAGGAATAAGGGCTACTTGGTCCTCAGGGCCCAAGTCCTAACTTGGTTCCTTTTGCTTATCTCTCCTGGGGTCCTGGTCAGGATGGACCACAGAATTGGCATAACTGGGTGGCACTCTTCTGCTATACAAGTTATTTGCTTTTTAGACGGCTCCATTGAATAGGTTTTCTTTTTTGAATGAGGTCATAGATACTTCATTTAGGAGTTTGCCATATTAACTTGACCTAATGCTTACCAGCCACCATTGTACTGTGCTTTTTTTGACATATTCCCACATTTCTTACCAGATGATAAGACATGGCTTGTGAGTTTGTTGTTAATCTTTGCATTTTCAATATCTTTCAGAGTACCAGGCAGCAAGTGTCATTCAAATGCACAAAGGCGAATATGCCACTGGGGACACTGATTTTTTTTATGTAACACTTTCTTAGTAAAGGAAGAGGTATGCTAATTTATGTGCTGATTAAGCTCCTTACTTTGGCATGAACTCATAACAGACAGGAACAGGATGTGAGCCTCACTTCTCCTTAGACTTTGAGTGGCACTGACCTGAAACTGAGCCCTAACCTGGATCCTTGTTTGCCAAAATCTAAAGGCAGTAGTGCAGACCTCCACCCACCCCACATACCATTTTCCCCTGTAATGAGGGGGTGGTAGAATATAGTCTGAGCCAGTCACAGTGCTCCAATCTTCTGGTCTTGTGACTGGTCTGTATGTGGCCATGTGGCAAAGTCTAATCTGAATCTAGTCAAAGCTGAGAGAGTTAAAGCAAATCTTTTCTTTTCAGTTGAGGAGCTGGGATATGAGACCAGATGCTTCCAGAAGCCATGGTCCTGGCTTCACAGGCATGTTCAACTGGGAGGACAAAACCAATCTGGGTAGATGTGGGTATGGGAGGAGTCTGGTTTTGTCTGACTCTCAGATCCCATTGTCCCTATCCACTCCACTGTAACTTTCCAGTTTCATACATCAAACCTCCTCCTCCCTCTCCCAGCTTGAGTTCTGTTTCTGTCATTGCCCCTAAGAGAGCTTAGATGGATAAGAAACCTCAAGATTTCATGGAAGTCTTGAGGAAATTTAATTAATTTTTTTTTGAGTCAGAGTCTCACTCTGTTGCCCAGGCAGTGGCACACTCATGGCCACCCCAGAATCAACCTGCTGGGCCCAGATGATCCTTCTGCCTCAGTCTTCCAAGTAGCCAGAACTACAGGTGCACATTACCACATCCACCTAATTTTTGATTTATTGTAGAGACAAGGTCTTGCCAAATTGCCCAGGCTGGTCTTGAACCCATGGCTCAGGCAATCCACTCACCTCGGCCTCCCAAAGTGCTGAGATTACAGGCTGAGCCACTAATCCCAGTCAGAAATTTAAATTTTTAAGTGAGTCTTCACTTTTTAAAGTATTTTTAAAAATATTTCATTTAAAGATGTGAGGTACAATTCAGGATGAGGTATACAAGGGGACATCACACAGATCACTTTTTAAAGTATTTTTCCTAAAAAAGGGACCTTCTATAATCCAGAAGGTGAGAAATTCCTGTAGGTGCCATATGGTCTCTCTCAGCCATTTGAAAAGGACTGTTTCATAAAAATATTTGAAAACGTATTTATTTGAATTATTCATTTGCAAAAGTATATGTGATTCTTAGCAAACAAGGGGTAATTTGCATTAATCAGTGATCTTTAAGTAGGCCCCTTGCAATACTTTATCTCTGTATAGACATGAAGCTTCTTAAACAGAAGAAGGGAATCCCTTCTTGTGTATCACTTGGCTTCTTTCATGAATGGGCTTTTATGAATGGGCTTGAGAGCAAAAATATTATTTTTCAATAACTATGGTACTGAAATCTTTGTATCCAAAGCAGTTAGATCTCACAGTACATTTTTACTGTCACAGCCAATAAGGCTGAGTGAAAATCATCATCATAATAATAAAAACCAACAACACTTTCAGAAGTCTCCATTTGAAACTCAGCACAGTTTTGGGTCTCACCTTTCCCTTTAAAATTATTGTGTAAATTAAAGGATCTAAAATCACATTTTAAAATGCAACCTGAAAGTGAACTGTAAAACTGGAAGACTTTAAGTTTAAAGATAGAACAGCATCTGAACTTGAACTTCTTACAAAAATCTGCCTTCTGCCAGTTTTGCAAATGTGCTTAGCAGATCTATCTATTATATATTTTGTTTGATTAATGATATTTTCTTAGAAGCAGCAGCTCATTTTGCTCTCTGAAAGACTCTTGCTCAGATGCTGAGGTCAATCTGACATCTTTTTCTGCTTGTCCCCCAGGCTGAGAAGCCCCAGAGTGGACATTTGTCCCTGATGGTTAATCAGAGTCATCCATCTCTTCAGCATTTATGATTGCCTTGAGAATGGGCTCATGACCCTCTTTGGGCCACACAGTGTCTTCCTCAGGGCTTATGTTGGAGCTTTTAGGAAGGAAACATTTCTCTGGGACTATGAGCTTTAAGGAGCGAAGCCTTGGGCCATGGGATGATTTGCATGAGAGTAAACCAAGCGGAAGTTAGCAGGGCTGGATGTTGTGGTGTGGCCTGGCATGGCTGAACCTCAGGCTTCAGTGAAGCTGACTTTTGATTCTACTGCTGGAGTTTCTCAGTTACTTGAGGCAATGCTTTAGTGCTTAAGCTGGTTTGACTTGTGTTTCTGTCACTTGTGATCCAAAGAGTCCTGGTGGTTACAGTGGGATTGGGTAAACATGGGGAGTCATTTTAGTTATTACTTATGAATAATTTCTGCTCAAGTTGCTAGAGGGGCTATTTATGGGTCTGTGCTAGTCCAGGAACCTATAGAATCTGCTCATTCAAGTCATAGATTTTAGCCACTTGTTCTTGTTGAAGACAGGATGCACTGTATGCTTTTACTATATGCTTTTTTTTTTTTTTTTTTTGCCCACAGGCAGGTGGCAGATTCGGTTAGAAATGTTCCAGAAGCACCAGCAGTGCCAGGGGTCCTGAACACCATAAGACAAACAAAAACATTTAGAACTCATAGTGGAAATGATAAAAGGATTCGGTGTCTGGCATAGCCTAATGAAAGCAGACATTTAGTTGGTGAAATCCTCAAGTCGTAAATGGCTGCTGTGCAATTGGAAGCAATGGTCTTTAGTTGGGACAGATTGGTCCTTTGATCTATACACAGAGAGTTTTTCTGAGCTCTGGCAATGTGGTGTTACCTGCTTGCAGAATTTGTAATGCTGGGGCTATATGTGACCCACACTACTTGAGAACAACTGACTTCGACAGTGTTCCCAAGCATTCTCACATTCACAGTTGTTTTATCCCAACTTCTAGACTTGCCCTTGTCTGTCACAGGCTGAGGAGAAAAAGCAGTGCTCAGAGAAGGGCCCAGTAGTGAACCTTTCCACTCTACACTTAGTGTATTGAGAGCTGGGGGTCTGGGTTTGAGATATTGAGGGAAAGGACCTAGATGGAAGACAAAGGAAAGAATGGATGTCCAAAATGAACACCCTTGAGCTGACTACACTTCTGAAGCCAAACAAACAGATAGCATTGCCTTTACTCCCAAGGTTTTTGCTTTTGAAAAGTAAAGACACACTGTATGTAAGTCTGTTCATGTCCACCATGATTGACTGCTGGGGACCTGCTCCTGTGGAGACTGGGGGTCCCTGATAGGTGAGACGGCATCATCAATTAAACTGGAGGGATAGATATAAAGAGAAAGAAAAGGGGGAGAAAGAAAGAGACTGGACTCCTGCTCAAGTGACCAGAAGCCATTTATTGAGTGTAATCCCAGGGCTTTTCTCCCCAGACTCTGCAAAGTTATCATCACGGGAACTCCTGCTGTTATGGTTACACAAAAAGTAGCATGTGCCTTTCACATGAACAGGTCCAGATGCACACAGGACACCCCCCACTCTCAAGCAGATATATTTTTTAAACATGAGGAAGAACATGAAATTCTTATCCAGTTTCTATGTACCCTTAATTGTTTATAATATCATTCAATACTTACACCTGAAACCAACATCATGATATATTACCTTTTACTATTCTATGCTAATTCAAACTGGTTTCTATAAAACAGTTGGTGCTATGGTTACACTCTCCTAGCACCAACCAGCCTAATTCAAACTTTACTGGTCCCCCTGAATCAAACTGAACTAACCACACTTCTGTAACAAAATGGTTACTTAAATTTTCTCAATCTATATAAACTATTTTCTTAAACCTATATCTATAAATTTCTAAAAACCACATCAAGAGAACCTGTGACTTGTACTAAGGCTCCTCAATGTGACTCAAAGTTAAACTTTTAAATTGTTTAAAAGCAAAACCATAAGCCATGGAAAATGGGAACAATAGACTCCCAAGTTTAGCTGTGCACATTCCGGTTCCAGAGTTTTCTGTTAGATCCAGCAGGAGCCCTTCCTGGTTGCAATGCCAAATGGAAAAGGAGGGAAGGAATAGAGTCAACAGCTCCCGAATGCATCCTCATGGTCTCAGAGTTCACGGCCCTCCCTGATCCCTAATGCTCAGTGGGCCTCCATGGCCAGCTCCCAACAGTTGACTTTGTGTTACAGGATTCCTGGATGCTGAGGAAGAGTTGGTCATTTTTGCTATGGCTTGTGTTCTTCACCATTTTTTAAAGAGTAACCTTTCTAATAACTGCAGTGTTGTGGGAGAAAAGGTCAGGAAAGCACAGAGTATGACAAAACAATTATTTGACTCTGAAATTGCCAATGCCATGGGCACAAAACTTAGCCAACTGGTCACTTCCCATGATAGTTTCTGTGATGTCCTGAATCTTAACCTGAGTAATGACTAGTCATTCAGGAAAACATCTTATTCTGAGATAACTGCAGATTAACATTAATGGTAAGAAACAAGCAGAGAGACTCTGTATCCTCTCTACTTCATGGTAACATCCTGCACACCATAGTGCAATATCACAACTGGAATACTGATGGTGATGCAATCCATGGACTGTATTCAGATTCATTAGTTTAACATGCACTTGTTTGTGTGTGTGTTCATGCCATTTTGTAGATTTGTGCGGTCACCACCACAGTTAAGATAGAGGATAGTTTCATCACAAGGACCCCTCTATATCTAAAATTTTATATCTTTAAGCATTTTTTGTGGTCTTAAGTGTGATTTATCATTGCTCAGAGCCCAACTTTATCATGAAAGACAATGGGGAAATAGAATTTCAGGTGTAAACATTTGCATTCCAGTTCCCTTTCCCCATTAGAACCATGTGAGCCATGCACTGCTGTAGACTTGTCTGTGGATTCTTCAATTAGGCTTTTTGAGAGGGATGTAGAGGGATTCCACATCTGGGAGGAACTGTCCCTTTGATTTCTGTACACCTATCTTCCTGTCCACTGGTCATTATCCTGAGATAAAACGACAGAGTTCTTCATGTTGAAATGCCAATACCTTTCCCCTCAACCATTCAGTTCATTTGGCTGCAGCCTGCTCACATTTACTTAACTTGATGTACAGTAATAATGAAATATAATGAAAATTCTTTGCAAACTATTGATTTTCTTCTGCATGTACCCAAATGATCCATGCAATGTAGTTACTTTTAGTCTACGTCATTCTCTGGCCACCCTCTCAGCATAATGTCTCATCAAAAAAGATCATGGGCTCAGTCAGGGATTCTAAAAAATCAGTGCATCTGTAATAAGGAAGCAGGTAGTTCTCTGATAGCCCTTTCTAGGACCTTGTCCTCCACCCTCTTTCTTTGTAAACGCCCTGGCCTGTCTGAGTCTTGGCTCCCTCATGGACACCAGCTCTTCTTACCCAAAGTGTCTCAACTTTCTGAGGCCAAGTTTGTCACATAAAAGTTACGCATATCTTATATATTGTTATTATAAGGATTGAGCTAATGTAAATGCCCATAGGTCTTTAATAAATACTAGTTTTATTTTC
>NW_007154133.1:0-699 GCF_000164805.1 Carlito syrichta | reverse complement strand
TGTGGATACGAGTAACACAGTTTCTTATCTTACTTAGCAATAGGCAAGGAAGTTTCCTGTATGTGAGGACTTCGATTACCCAGATTCCAACTTCAAAACGTGATTCGTGGTTACCTCTTAGGAAGACGGCCTGCAGGTTTTGGTTATGAGGCCTCATATAAGGAAGATTCCTTATACTTCCTTAGCAATATGACGTGTAGTTTCCTGCTTATGACGACTCACATTACCCAGTTTCCCACTTCATTCTGCAGGATGCTGAGAAAGTTCCTGGGGACCGAGAATTCCAGTTGTTTGGATATCAAGAAAAGATACCTATAATGTTCTCTGGGAAATGGAATCCAAGATTGCTGGTTCCCCTAACAAGTCCTTCCCAAAATGTGGAACCTTCAAAACCCAACATTCCAATTCCAAACTTCCTGCCCAAAAGAATTTTCTGTAGTTTGAGGTCACCTGAATCGAGGGACTTTTTTACCAATATGCCTTTTGATTCTGGGGAACATGATTATGGTCGTCAATGTTCCTACGGCACAAAAGGATTTCTAGGGCCAGATCATTGATTATAACTTACAAGAGGAACAGAAAGTTCCTGTGGATCTGTACTGACAGATTTAGTGTATCCACGGAGCAAGTAGCTCTGTATAATGTAGGAACCCAGAAGCCCAGATTGCTGATTAAACCTTATCAAGAGGCCCTGGATAG
>NW_007154132.1:0-944 GCF_000164805.1 Carlito syrichta | reverse complement strand
GAATCCAAGATTGCTGGTTCCCCTAACAAGTCCTTCCCAAAATGTGGAACCTTCAAAACCCAACATTCCAATTCCAAACTTCCTGCCCAAAATAATTTTCTGTAGTTTGAGGTCACCTGAATCGAGGGACTTTTTTACCAATATGCCTTTTGATTCTGGGGAACATGATTATGGTCGTCAATGTTCCTAGGACACAAAAGGATTTCTAGGGCCAGATCATTGATTATAACTTACAAGAGGACCAGAAAGTTCCTGTGGATCTGTACTGACAGATTTAGTGTATCCACGGAGCAAGTAGCTCTGTATAATGTAGGAACCCAGAAGCCCAGATTGCTGATTAAACCTTATCAAGAGGCCCTGGATATTCCGGTTAATGAAAACTCCTAATGCTGGGTTTCCTTTTCCTTCTCAGCAAGATGCCCTGATTTTCCCTGTCGATGTGGATTCCAAACTCTGTATACAAAAAGACAGATGCCTAGAAATTTCCTAGGGATGTGGAATCCATGATTTCTGGTTACTTTTAAAAATACATCCTAAGCCGGGCTTGGTGGCTCAGCCTGTAATCCCGTGCCTTTGGGAGGCTGAGGCGAGTGAATTGCCTGAGCCCGCGGGTTCGAGACCCGCCTGGGCAGCGAGACCTCATCTCTACAATAAATCAAAAAATCAGCTGGGCGTGGTAGCACACGCCTGTAATTCCGGCTACTTGGAAGGCTGAGGCGGAAGGATCACCAGAGCCCAGCAGGTCAAGGTTGCGGTGGCCGGGAGCAGCCACTGCACTCCAGTCTCGGTGACGGAGTGAGACTCCAACTCAAAAAAAAAATGTCCTAAACATTTTGCAACTGCAAAACCCTTGTCCCCTCTGAAAATAAAAAGAGAAACGGAAGGGGGAGGCCTACAGGGTTCACCTTAAGACCAGAGTTACATCCAAATATGGCAACAAGATG
>NW_007154131.1:0-929 GCF_000164805.1 Carlito syrichta | reverse complement strand
TTGAGAACCCATGTCACCCAGATTCCTTATTCTTTCTTAGGAAAAGTCCGTGCAGTTGCCTGTGTATAAGGATTTGATTTCCCTAGATTATGCTTCAAAAACCCATTCGTGTTTAGACCTTAACAAGACACCAGGAAGTTTTTTTGGGATTGAGGATACGTGTAAACCAGATTCCTTATTCTTCCTTAGCACTAGACAGTGCAATTTCCTGTATATGTGAACTCCCATTATTCAGATTCCTACTCCCTAAACTTGATTGGTGGTTATATCTAAGCCAGACGCTTTGTAGGTTTTTAGGATGGATGACACGTATAAAGAAGATTCCTTATTCTTCCATAGCAACAGGTCGTGTAGTGTTCTGTATATGTGGATTCTCATTACTGAAATGCCTGCTTCATTCTCAGCAAGATACCAAGATATTTCCTGGTGACCTGGAATTCCAGTTGCTTGGATATCAAGAGAATGACTCCCATAAATTTCTGGTGGAATTGGAGCACAAGAATCCTGGTTACCTTTTCAAAAGTCTCCCTAAAAATGTGGTGATATAGAAGCCCAGATTGCTGATTAAACATTATCAGGAGACCTTTTAGATTAAAGCGATTGAGAACTTCACGAACCGGATTCCCTTTCCATTCTCAGCAAGATGCCCTGATTTTCCCTGTTTATGTGGATTCCAAAACTCTGTATACAACAATACAGATGCCCGGATGTTTCCTAGGAAGTGGAATCCATGATTCCTGGTTACATTTTATTAATTTGTACTAAATATTTGACAACTGCAAACCCTCGGCCCCTCTCCAAATAAAAGTACAAACTGAAATTTAAGAATTAACTAGTTCATCTTAAGACCAGAGTTACATCCAAATATGGAAAGAATATACTTTTGTTCCGAGAATCTGTCCTTAGTCAGAGGAACCTAAGCGATATGT
>NW_007154130.1:0-920 GCF_000164805.1 Carlito syrichta | reverse complement strand
TCTTTAGGATGAGGACTGCTATAACCCAATGCTTTTTATTCCTTGGCAAGGGGCCATGTATTTTCCTGTATATTACGAGCCTCATTACATAGATTCTGCTTCGAAATACTGATTCTTTCTTTGCTCTTTCCATGATGTCCTGTAGTTTTTTGGGATTGAGAACTTGTGTAATCCAGATTCCTTATTCTTTCTTAGCAGAAGGTCATGTGATTTCCTGTTTATAAGGACTCCATTTTCCCAGATTCATGATTAAAACACCCTGATTCGTGTTTAGGCCATAGCATGACGACCTGAAGTTTTTTGGGGATTGTGGACACGAGTATCACAGATTCCTTATTCTTAATTAGCAATAGGCAGTGAAGTTTCCTGTATGTGAGGACTCCCATTACCCAGTTTCCTACTTCAAAAACCTGATTCGTGGTTACCTCTTAGGAAAACGGCCTGTAGTTTTTGGGATTGAGGACTCATGTAACCAAGCATCCTTATACTTCCTCAAAAATATGACGTGTAGTTTCCTGTATATTATGACTCCCATTACCCAGCTTCTCGCTTCATTCTGCAGGCTGCTGAGACAGTTCCTGGTGACCAAGAATTCCAGCTGTTTGGATATCAAGAGAAAGACTCTCATATTATTCATTGGGAACTGGAATCCAAGATTCCTGGTTTCCCTTCACAAGACCTCCACAAAATGTGGAATCTTCCAAACCCAACATCCCAATTCCGACCTGCCCACCCACAAGAATTTGTGTAGTTTGAGGTCAGCTGAATCAAGAGATTTTTTATCAATATGACTTTTGATTCTGGGGAACATGATTATGGTCATAGATGTTCCTAGGACACAGAAGGGTTTGTAGGGCCACAGCCTTGATTGCAACTAACATGAGGACCAGAAAGTTCCTGTGCATATGTACTGACAGATT
>NW_007154129.1:0-721 GCF_000164805.1 Carlito syrichta | reverse complement strand
CGATTCCTGGTTACCTTTAAAAATACGTACTAAACATTTGGCAACTGCAAAACCCTTGTCTCCTCTCAAAATACAAAGAGACACAGAAGGGGAAGGATTACAGGGTTCACCTTAAGACGAGAGTTACATCCAAATATGGCAAGAAGATTTCTTTTGTCCTGGAATCTGGCCTTAGTAGTTCTGAGGAAACTAATGGATTTTGATGCCCGCTACCCGTTTACTACTTTCAAGAGGACTAGAATGTTGCTAGACCTGAAATGACCAATTCGTAATATCCGCATGCTAAATTGCTCTGAAACATTTGGGGAGCTCAAAGCCCTGTTTCTTGTTTGTCCCTCAGCAGACACCCTGGGAATTTTTGGGATTCAGGACTCGTACAACAAAGATTCTTTATTCTTCCTTCGTTAGAGGCCATGTCGTCTCCTGTATATGAGGACTCTCATTCCCTAGATTCCTGTTTCGAAACCCTGATTTTTGTTTAGCCCTGAGTAAGATGCCATGTAGATTTTTTGATAGAGGAACATGTAAAACAGATTTCTTCTTTTTTCTTAGCAAGAGGCCATGTAGTTTCCTGTATATGAGGACTGCTATTACACACATTCATGCCTCGAATCCCTGATAATCTTTAGCCGTCAGCAAGATGCCCTGTTGATTTTCAGGACTGAGGACTCATATAACCCAGATTCCTTATTTTTAGCAACAGCTGAGCACTTGCCTGTAT
>NW_007154128.1:0-851 GCF_000164805.1 Carlito syrichta | reverse complement strand
TTCTTGTTTGTCCCATAGCAGACACTCTGGGAATTTTTCGATTGAGGACGCGTACACAAAGATTCTTGATTTGTCATTATTTGGAGGCCGTGTAGTGTCCTGTATGTGAGGACACTCCTTCCCTAGTTTCCTGTTTCGAAACCCTGATTCTTGTTTAGCCCTTATAAGACGCCATGTAGATTTTTTGATAGAGGAACAGTGTAAAACAGATTTCTTATTTTTTCTTAGCAAGAGGCCATGTAGTTTCCTGTATATGAGGACTGCTATTACACACATTCATGCATCGAATCCCTGATTCTTCTTAAGCCATCAGCAAGATGCCCCGTAGATTTGCAGGACTGAGGACTCGTATGACCCAGATTCCTTATTTTTAGCAACAGCCATACCATTGCCTGTATATGAGTACTCCCTTTCCTAGATACATGCGTTGAAACCCTGATGCTTGATTAGACCTTAGGAGGGTGCCATGTAATTTTTTGGGGATTGAGAACATACGTCACCCAGATTCCTTATTCTTTCTTTGGAAAAGTCAGTGCAGTTGACTGTATATGAGGATTTCATTTCCCTAGATTATGCTTCAAAAACCCAAATTCGTGTTTAGCCCTTAGCAAGACACCCTGAATTTATTTTAGGGATTGAGGACACGTGTAAACCAGATTCCATATTCTTCCTTAGCAATGGACAGTTCAGTTTCCTGTGTATAAGGACTCCCATTATCCAGATTCCTAATCTGAAAACCTGATTGATGGTTATCTCTTAGCAAGATGCTCTGTAGGTTTTTGGGATGGAGGACTCGTGTAAGCAGGATCCCTTATTCTGCCGTGGCAACAGGTCATGTACTGTTCTGTATA
>NW_007154127.1:0-856 GCF_000164805.1 Carlito syrichta | reverse complement strand
CCTTCTGTATATGAGGACTCTTATTATCTATGTTCCAGCTTCTAAACACTGATTCTTGCTTAGCCCACAGAAGGTGGCTTGTTGATTTTTAGGACTGAGGACTGCTATAACCCTGATTCTTTTTCTTCCTTGACAAGGGGCCGTGTATTTTCCTATATATTAGTACTCTCATTACATAGATCCTTCTTCAAAACTCTGATTCTTTTTTAGCACTTTCCAAGATGCTCTGTAGGTTTTGGGGATTGAGGACTCGTGTAACCCAGATTCCTTATTCTTTCTTGGCAATAGGTCATGTAGTTGCCTGTATATAAGGAGTCTATTTCCGCATATTCATGATTAAAACACCCTGATTCGTGTTTAGCCCATAGCAAGACTACCTGACGATTTTTTGGGATTGAGGACACGAGTAACGCAGATTCTTTATTCTAACTTAGCAATAGGCAGTGAAGTTTATTGTATGAAAGGTCTCCCATTACCCCGATTCCTACTTCAAAAACCTGATTCGTGGTTACCATTTAGGAAGACGGCCTGTAGCTTTTGGGATTGAGGACTCATGTAACCAAGATTCCTTATACTTCTTTAGCAAGGTGACGTGTAGTTTCCTGCTTATGATGACTCCCATTACCCAGCATCCCGTTTCACTCTGCAGGATGCCGAGACAGTTCCTGGTGATGGAGATTTCCAGTAGTTTGGATATCAAGAGAAAGACTCGCATAATGATCTTTAGGAACTGGAATTCAAGATTCCTGATTCCCCTTTACAAGACCTCCCTAAAATGTGGAATCTTCAAAACCCAACATCCCAATTCCGACCTGCCCACCCACAAAAATTTTCTGTAGTTTGAGGTCACCGAATC
>NW_007154126.1:0-812 GCF_000164805.1 Carlito syrichta | reverse complement strand
GTCTTTTGATTCCTGGGGAACTTGATTATGGTCGTAGATGTTCCTAGGCACAAAAGGAGTTGTAGGGCCAGATCCTTGATTACAACTAACAAGATGACCAGAGTTCCTGTGGATCTTTAATGAGAGATTTAGTGTATCCACGGAGCAAGTAGCTTTGAAAAGTGTTGGGACCCAGAAGCCCAGATTGCTGATTAAACATTATCAAGAACCCCATTGATTCCAGATGATGAGAACACCTGGAACCAGATTTCTTTTTCGTTCTCAGCAAGATGCCCTGATTTTCCCTGTCTATGTGGATTCCAAACTCTGTATACAAAAAGACAGATGCCTAGAAGTTTCCTAGGGAAGTGTAATCCATGATTCCTGGTTACAATTAAAAATGAGTACTAAACATATGGCAACTGCAAAACCCTATTTCCCTCTCAAAATAAAAAGAGAAAAGGAAGGGTAAGGATACAGGGTTCAGCTTAAGACCAGACTTACATGCACAGATGGCAAGTAGATTCCATTTGTCATTAAATCTGGCCTTACTTGTTCAGAAGAACCTAACACAATTGGAGTGCCTGATACCCGTTTACAACTTTCAAGAGTACCAGAATGTTGCTGGAGTCCTGAAAAGACTGATTCATTATACCCAAAAGCCAAATATCTCTGAAACATGTGACACTCTCGAATGCCTGATTCTTGTTTATCCCAAACCAAGACACCATAAGAATTTTTCGGATTGGGGAATAGTGTACCACATATTCCTTATTTTTCCTTAGCGAGGGGCCATGTAATGTCCTGTATATGAGGACTCCCTTTCCCCAGAA
>NW_007154125.1:0-753 GCF_000164805.1 Carlito syrichta | reverse complement strand
AAAGTCCGTGCAGATGCCTGTATATGAGGATTTCATTTCCCCATATATGCTTCAAATACCCACATTCCTATTTTATCCTTTAGCAAGACACCATGAAGGTTTTTTTTGGGGATTGAGGACAAGTGTAAACCAGATTTTTTTACACTTCCTTAGCAGTAGACAATGCAATTTCATGTATATGAGGACTCCCATTATCCAGATACCTACTCTCAAAACCTGATTGGTGGTTATCCCTTAGTAAGATGCTCTGTAGGTTTTTGGGATGGTAGTCTCGTGTAACCAATATTCCTTATTCTTCCATAGCAACAGGTGCTGTAGTGTTCTGTTTATGATGACTCCCATTACTGAAATTCCTGCTTCATTGTCAGCAAGACACCAAGACATTTTGTGGTGACCTAGAAATCCAGTTGCTTGGATATCAAGAAAAAAAGACTCCCAAAAAGTTCTTTGGAATTGGAACCCAAGATTCCTGGTTCCCTTTTCAAAAGACACACTAAAAATGTGGCGACCTTGAAGCCCAAATTTCTGATTAAACCTTATCAAGAGACCTTGTAGAATTAGGCGATTGAGAACTCCAAGACCCGGATTCCCTTTCCGTTCTCAGCAAGATGCCCTGATTTTCCCTGTCCATGTGGATTCCAAAACTCTGTATACAAAAATGCAGATGCCCACATGTTTCCTACAGACGTGGAATCAATGATTCCTGGGTACTTTTTAATAATTCATATTAAATATTTGGCAACCACAAAACCC
>NW_007154124.1:0-1123 GCF_000164805.1 Carlito syrichta | reverse complement strand
TGAGAACTCCAAGACCCGGATTCCCTTTCCGTTCTCAGCAAGATGCCCTGATTTTCCCTGTCCATGTAGATTCCAAAACTCTGTATACAAAAATGCAGATGCCCACATGTTTCCTACGGATGTGGAATCAATGATTCCTGGGTACTGTTTAATAATTCGTATTAAATATTTGGCAACCACAAAACCCTTGGCCTCTCTCCAAATCAACGAACAATCGAAAATTTTTGGATTACCAAGTTGATCTTAAGACCAGGGTTACATCCAAATACGGCAAGAAGATACATTTCTCCGGGAATCTATCCTTAGTTGTCCTGAGGAACCTAAGGGAATTGTACTACCAAATACTCATTTACAACTCTCAAGTGGTCTAGAATTTTGCTGGAGTCATGAAAAGACTGATTCATTATACTCACAAGCCAAATATTTCTGAAACATGAGACGAGCTAGAAGCCCTGATTCTTGTTTATGCCAAGGCAGACACCCTGCGAATTTTTCGGATTCGGAACTAGTGTATCACAGATTCCTTGTTTTTCCTTGTTCTTCCTTAGCGACGGGCCATGCAATGTCCTGTATATGATGACTCCGTTTCCCCAGAACCCTGTTTGGAAACCCTGATTCTTGTTTAACCCTTAGCAGGAGTTCATGTATATATTGTGACGGAGGAACCGTGTAAAACACGTTACTTTTTTCTCCATAGCAATAGATCGTGTAGATTCTGTATATGAGGACTGCTATTACCTATGTTGCAGCTTCTAAACCCTGATTCTTGTTTAGCCCACAGCAGATGGCCTGTTGATTTTTAGGACTGAGGACTGCTATAACCCCGATTCTTTTTCTTCCTTGGCAAGAGGCCGTGTATTTTCCTTTATATTAGATCTCTCATTACATAGATCCTGCTTCGAAACTCTGAGTCTTTTTTAGCCCGTTCCAAGTTTCCCTGTAGGTTTTTTGGGATTGGGTTACTCGTGTAACCCAGATTCCTTATTCTTTCTTAGCATAAGTTCATGTTGTTGCCTGTATATAAGGACTCCATTTCCCCAAATTCATGCTAAAAGCACTCTGAGTCGTGTTTAGCCCATAGCAAGATGACCTGAAGTTTTTTTGGGTGAGGACACGAGTAAGA
>NW_007154123.1:0-749 GCF_000164805.1 Carlito syrichta | reverse complement strand
AAACCCTACATCCCAATTCCGACCAGCCTGCACAAAAGAATTTTCTGTAGTTTTAGGTAGCCTGAATAGAGGGATTTTGTACAAATATGACTTTTAATACTGGGGAGCATGATAATGATCGTAGATGTTCCTAGGACACAAACGGATCTGTAGGGCCAGATACTTGATTACAACTAACAAGATGACAAGAAAGTTCCTGTGGAACTGTAATGACAGTTTTAGTGTATCCGCGGAGAAAGTAGCTCTGACCAATGTAGGGGCCCAAAAACCCTGATGACTGATTAAACCTAATCAAGAGGCCCTGTAGATTCTGGTTAATGAGAATTCCTAGAACCGGATTTCCTTTTCGTTCTCAGCAAGATGCCCTGATTTTTCCTATCGATGTGGATTCCAAACGCTGTATACAAAAAAACAGATGCCCAGAAGTTTCCTAGGGACGTGGAATCCATGATTCCTGGTTAGCTTTAAAAATACGTACTAAACTTTTAGCAACTGCAAAACCATTGCCCAATCTCAAAATAAAAATTGAAAAGGAAGGGGAAGGATTACAGTGTTCACCTTAAGACCAGAGTTACATCCACATATGGCAAGAAGATTCCTTTTGTCCTGAAATCTGACCTTAGTTGTTCTGAAGAACTTAACGGACTTGAAGTGCCCGATAACCGTTTACAACTTTCAAGAGGACCAGAATGTTGCTGGAGTCCTGAAATGACTGATTCTTAATTTCCACATGTTAAATTCCTCCAAAA
>NW_007154122.1:0-4655 GCF_000164805.1 Carlito syrichta | reverse complement strand
TTAGCAAAAGGTCATGTAGTTGCCTGTATATAAGGCCTCCATTTCCCCAGATTCATGCTAAAAACACCTGATCGTGTTTAGCCGTTAGCTAGACGACGTGAAGTCTTTTTGGGATAGAGGACACGAGTAAGGCAGATTCCTTATTCTTACTTAACAATAGGCAGTGAAGTTTCCTGTATGTGAGGACTCTCATTACCCAGATTCCTACTTTAAAAACCTGATTTGTGGTTACGTCTTAGGAAGACGGCCTGTAGTTTTTGAGATTGAACACTCATGTAAACAAGATTCCTTCTACTTCCTAAGCAATATGACGTGTAGTTTGCTGTATATTATGACTCCCATTACCCAGCATCCCGCTTCACTCTGCAGGATGCCGAAACAGTTCCTGGTGACAGAGAATTCCAGTTGTTTTGATATCAAGAGAAAGACACCCATAATGTTCTTGGGAACTGGAATGCAAGATTCCTGTTTTCCCTTCACAAGACCCTCACTAAAATGTGGAATCTTCAAAACCCAACATCCGAATTCCGACCTGCCCACCCACAATAATTTTCTGTAGTTTCAGGTCACCTGAATCGAGGGATTTTGTGCAAATATGCTGTTTAATTCTGGGGAACATGATTATGGTCGTAGATGTTCCTAGGACACAAAAGGGTTTGTAGTGTCAGATCCTTGATTACAACTAACATGATGGCAAGAAAGTTCCTGTGTATCTGTAATGAGAGATTTAGTGTATCAACAGAGAAAGTAGTTATGACAAATGTAGAGATTCAGAATCCCTGATTGCTGATTAAACCTTATCAAGAGGCCCTTTAGCTTTCGGTTAATGAGAATTCCTAGAACCGGATTTCCTTTTTGTTCTCAACAAGATGCCCTGATTTTCCCTGTCGATGTGGATTCCAAACGCTGTATACAAAAAGACAGATGCCCAGAAGTTTCCTAGGGACGTGGAATCCATGATTCCTGGTTACCTTTAAAAATATGTACTAAACATTTAGCAACTGCAAAACCCTTGTCCCCTCTCAAAATTAAAATTGAAAAGGAAGGGGAAGGATTACAGTGTTCACCTTAAGACCATAGTTACATCCACATATGGCAAGAAGATTCCTTTTGTCCTGAAATCTGACCTTAGTTGTTCTGAAGAACTTAACGGACTTGAAGTGCCCGATAACCGTTTACAACTTTCAAGAGGACCAGAATGTTGCTGGAGTCCTGAAATGACTGATTCTTAATATCCACATGTTAAATTCCTCCAAAATATTTAGGGAGCTTGAAGCCTGTTTCTTGTTTGTGCCATAGCAGACACCCTGGGAGTTTTTTGAATTAAGGACTCATACAACAAAGATTCATTACTTGTTCTTAGTTTGAGGCCGTGTAGTGTCCTGTAGGCGAGGACTCTCTTTCCCAAGATTCTGGTTTCGATACCCTGATTCTTGTTTAGCCCTTATAAGACGCCATGTTGATTTTTTGATAGAGGAACCATGGAAAACAGATTTCTTTTTTCTCAGCAGGAAGCCATGTAGTTTCCTGGATATGAGAATTGCTATTACCCACATTCATGCCTCGAATCCCTGATTCTTCTTTAGCCATCAGCAAGATTCCCAGTAGATTTTCAGGACTGAGGACTCATATATCCCAGATTCCTTATTTTTAGCAACAGCCATGCAGTTGCCTGTATATGAGTACTCACTTTTGCAGATACATGCATCGAACTCCTGATGCATATTTATACATTAGGAAGACGCCGTGTACTTTTTTGGGGATTGAGAACACATGTCACCCAGATTCCTTATTCTTTCTTAGGAAAAGTCCGTGCAGATGCCTGTATATGAGGATTTCATTTCTCCAGATTATGCTTCAAATACCCAAATTCTTATTTAGTCCTTAGCAAGACACCTGAAGTTTTATTTGGGATTGAGGACACGTGTAAACCAGGTTTCTTATTCTTCCTTAGCAATAGACAGTGCAGTTTCCTGTACATGAGGACTCCCATTATCCAGATTCCTACTCCCAAAACTTGATTGGTGGTTATCTCTTAGCAAGACGCTCTGTAGGTTTTGGGATGGAGTACTCGTGTAACCATGATTCCTTATTCTTCCGTAGCAACAGGTGGTGTAGTGTTCTGTATATGAGGACTCTCATTACTGAAATTCCTGCTTCATTCTCAGCAAGACGCTGAGACATTTCGGGGTGAACTAGAATTCCAGTTGCTTGGATATCAAGAGAAAGACTCCCAAAAAGTTCTTGTGGAATTGGAACCCAAGATTCCTGGTTCCCTTTTCAAAAGACACACTAAAATGTGGCGACATAGATGCCCAGTTTGCTGATTAAACCTTATCAAGAGACCTTGTAGATTTCGGTAATTGAGAACTCCGAGAACCGCATTCCCTTTCCGTTCTCAGCAAGATGCCATGATTTTCCCTATCTATGTGTATTCCAAAACTCTGTATACAAAAATGAAGATGCCCAGATGTATCCCAGGGACGTGGAATCTATGATTCCTTGTTACAATTTAATAATTCGTACTAAATATGTGACAACTGCAAAACCCTCGGGCCCCCCACCAAATAAAAGTACACTCGGAAATTTTAGGATTACCAAGTTCATCTTGAGACCAGAGTTACATCCAAATACGCAAAGAAGATACCTTTGTTCCGGGAATCTGGTCTTAGTTGTCCCGAGGAACCTAAGCGAGTTGTACTACCAGATACACGTTTACAACACTCAAGAGGACCAGGATGTTCCTGGATTCCTGAAAAAGATTGATTCATAATATCCACAAACCAAATATCTCCGAAACATGAGAAGAGCTCGAATCCCTGATTCTTGTTAATCCTGTAACAAGACACCCTGAGAATTTTTCGGATTGGGGACTAGAGTATCACAGATTCCTTGTTCTTCCTTAGTGAGGGGCCGTGTTATGTGGTTTATATGAGGACTCCATTTCCCCAGAACCCTGTTTGAAAACACTGATTCTTGTTTAGCCCTTAGCAAGGTGTCATGTAGATATTGAGATGGAGGAACCGTGTAAAACAGGATTCTTATTTCTCCGTAGCAAGAGATCATGTAGATTCTGTATATGAGGACAGTCATTACATATTTGCAGCCTCTAAACCCTGATTCTTCTTTAGCCCACAGCAGATGGCCTGTTGATTTTTATGACTGAGGACTGCTATAACCCCGATTCTTTTTCTTCCTTGGCAAGGGGCCGTGTATTTTCCTGTATATTAGGACTCTCATTACATAGATCCTGCTTCGAAACTCTGATTCTTTTTTAGCCCTTTCCAAGATGCCCTGTAGATTTTTGGGATTGAGGACTCGTGTAACCCAGATTCCTTATTCTTTCTTAGCAAAAGGTCATGTAGTTGCCTGTATATAAGGCCTCCATTTCCCCAGATTCATGCTAAAAACACCCTGATTCATGTTTAGCCCTTAGCTAGACGGCCTGAAGTCTTTTTGGGATAGAGGACACGAGTAAGGCAGATTCCTTATTCTTACTTAACAATAGGCAGTGAAGTTTCCTGTATGTGAGGACTCCCATTACCCAGATTCCTACTTTAAAAACCTGATTTGTGGTTACGTCTTAGGAAGACGGCCTGTAGTTTTTGAGATTGAGGACTCATGTAAACAAGATTCCTTCTACTTCCTAAGCAATATGACGTGTAGTTTGCTGTATATTATGACTCCCATTACCCAGCATCCCGCTTCACTCTGCAGGATGCCGAAACAGTTCCTGGTGACAGAGAATTCCAGTTGTTTTGATATCAAGAGAAAGACACCCATAATGTTCTTGGGAACTGGAATGCAAGATTCCTGTTTTCCCTTCACAAGACCCTCACTAAAATGTGGAATCTTCAAAACCCAACATCCGAATTCCGACCTGCCCACCCACAATAATTTTCTGTAGTTTCAGGTCACCTGAATCGAGGGATTTTGTGCAAATATGCTGTTTAATTCTGGGGAACATGATTATGGTCGTAGATGTTCCTAGGACACAAAAGGGTTTGTAGTGTCAGATCCTTGATTACAACTAACATGATGGCAAGAAAGTTCCTGTGTATCTGTAATGAGAGATTTAGTGTATCAACAGAGAAAGTAGTTATGACAAATGTAGAGATTCAGAAGCCCTGATTGCTGATTAAACCTTATCAAGAGGCCCTTTAGCTTTCGGTTAATGAGAATTCCTAGAACCGGATTTCCTTTTTGTTCTCAACAAGATGCCCTGATTTTCCCTGTCGATGTGGATTCCAAACGCTGTATACAAAAAGACAGATGCCCAGAAGTTTCCTAGGGACGTGGAATCCATGATTCCTGGTTACCTTTAAAAATACGTACTAAACATTTAGCAACTGCAAAACCCTTGTCCCCTCTCAAAATTAAAATTGAAAAGGAAGGGGAAGGATTACAGTGTTCACCTTAAGACCATAGTTACATCCACATATGGCAAGAAGATTCCTTTTGTCCTGAAATCAGGCCTTAGTTGTTCCGAAGTTCCTAACGGACTTGAAGTGCCCAATACCCGTTTACAACTTTCAAGAGGACCAAAATGTTGCTGGAGTCCTGAAATGAGCGATTCGTAATATCCACATGGTAAATTCCTCCGAATATTTGGGGAGCGCGAAGCCCTGTTTCTTTTTTTTGCCACAGCAGACACC
>NW_007154121.1:0-1121 GCF_000164805.1 Carlito syrichta | reverse complement strand
GTGTAGATTCCTGCATATGAGTACTCCCTTTTGCAGATACATGTGTCGAAATTCTGATGCATATTAAGACATTAGGAAGACGCCGTGTACTTTTCTGGGGATTGGGAACACATGTCACCCAGATTCCTTATTCCTTCTTAGGAAAAGTCTGTGCATATTCCTGTACATGAGGAATTCATTTCTCCAGATTATGCTTCAAATACCCAAATTCTTATTTAGCCCTTAGCAAGACACCCTGAAGTTCTTTTGGGATTAAGGACACGTGTAAACCAGATTCCTTATTCTTCCTTAGCATTAGACAGTGCAGTTTCCTGTATATGAGGACTCCCATTATCCAGATTCCTACTCCCAAAACCCGATTGGTGGTTATCTCTTAGCAAGATGCTCTGTAGGTTTTTTGGATGGAGGACTCGTATAACCAAGATTCCTTATTCTTCCGTAGCAACAGGTGGTGTAGGGTTCTGTATAAGAGGACTCCCATTACTGAAATTCCTGCTTCATTCTCAGCAAGACTCCGAGACATTTTGGGGTGAACTAGAATTCCAGTTGCTTGGATATCAAGAGAATGATTCCCAAATGATCTTGTGGAATTGGAACCCAAGATTCCTGGTTCCCTTTTCATAAACTGACAAAAATGTGGCAATATAGAAGCCCAGATTGCTTATTAAACCTTATCAAGAGACCTTTTAGGTGTCAGCGATTGAGAACTCCAAGAATCGGTTTCCCTTTCCATTCTCAGCAAAATGCCCTGATTTTCCCTATGTGGATTCCAAAACTCTGTATACAAAGATGCAGATGCCCAGATGTGTCCTAAGGACGTGGAATCTATGATTTCTCGTTACAATTTAATAATTTGTACTAAATATGTAGCAACTGAAAAACCCTCTGTCCCTCTCCAAATAAAAGTGCAGTTGGAAATTTTAATATTACCAAGTTCATCTTTTGACCAAAGTTACATCCAAATATGAAAAGAAGATACCTATTTTCCTGGGAATCTGGCCTTAGTTGTTCCGAGTATCCTAAGGGACTTGTACTACCAGATACCCGTTTACAACTCTCAAGAGGACCAGAATGTTCCTGGAGTCCTAAAAGACTGATTCATTATAACGACAAGCCAAATA
>NW_007154120.1:0-354 GCF_000164805.1 Carlito syrichta | reverse complement strand
GTGTGTGTGTGTGTGTGTGTGTGTGTGTGTGTGAGAGCGCGAGAGAGAGAGAGTGGAGTGGAGTGCAGTGGCATGCTCACAGCCACTGCAGCCTTGACCTGTTGGCCTCAGTGATCCTTCCACTTCAGCCTTCCAAGTAGCTGGAACCACAGGCATGTGCCACCATGCCCAGCTAATTTTTTTTTTGGATTTATTGTAGAGACGAGGTCTCTCTATGTTGCCCAGGTTTCGAACCCATGGGCTCAGGCAATCCTCTCGCCTCTGCCTCCCAAAGTGCTGGAATTACTGCACCCAGCAGAACTTGGCTTTTTTTTTTTTTTGAGTGGAGTTTCACTCTGTCGCCCAGGCTGGAGG
>NW_007154119.1:0-2051 GCF_000164805.1 Carlito syrichta | reverse complement strand
TTCAGTCACCTGCATAGTACTCTTTGTTTGATGCAAACACAACTATCTAGATGCTTTTTCCACTGCTCATAATAGTTTTTGAACTTGTCAATTTTGATGCTTTTTAGTGCTTCTGCCATTTTTTGTTTCACTTCTTCCACATTGGCAAATCATTTTCCTTTGAGGACTTTTTTTCATCTGTGGAAATAAAGAAAGAAGACACCTGGGGAGAGATTGAGTGAATACAGAGAGTGGGATACTGGGCTCATGCTGTTCTTGGTGAAAAACTGCTGAGCACTCAGTGCGATGTGGGGAGGTGTGCTTGTAATTGCCCATGATGAAATGGACAAACACGTTGGAAGAATCTCCCAAAAATTTCACTGAAGCTGAACGTAGCCTCTCACAGCAGTGCTAGTTGGTATGCTGATGCCAAAGGGTTTCCAGAACCTTTACCTAGCGGAGGAAGCCTGAAGTACAAAGGGCTGGTCTTCAAAAAATAATTCCAGTTTTTTGGGGTGCTCCCTCATATATTGGGACCTTTATCAACTTTTCTTGTAAAGAATCCATCTATCTCAGTTTTAATGGTAATTTAATAATATTTTTAGACATCAGGAAAATATTTTTAAAATGCTATTTTAAAAATATTTTAAAATGATTTGGGGAGAGTTCCATCTTTTTCAATCGCCTGGAATACCTTCAGTAGGATTGGTATCAGCTCCTCCTTAAATGTCTTGTAGAATTCTGCTGGAAAGCCATCTGGACCAGGGCTTTTTTTTGTAGGAAGTTTTCTTATTACGTGGTCGATTTCCTTGATTGTTATTGGTTTATTTAGGGTCTCAATTTCTTCTTGTTCCAACCTAGGTAGGTTGTGTGATGTCAGAAAGTCCTCTATTTCCTTATGGTTTTCAAGTTTGTTTCCATACAAGTGTACGTAGTAGTCTCTAATGATCTTTTGTATTTCTTCAGGGTCAGATACCCTGAAGAACACAAATCACTCTATAAAAAAGATACCTGCACACGTATGTTTATCGCAGCATTGTTCACAATAGCAAGAACCTGGAAACAACCATGCTGCCCATCAAAAGAGGACTGGATTAAAAAAATGTGGTACATATACACGATGGAATACTACGCAGCCATAAAAAAGAACAAAATCATGAATTTTGCAGCAACCTGGATGGAACTAGAGTCTATAATACTGAGTGACCTCACACAGAAACAAAGATCAGAATTTCACATGTTCTCACTCATATAATGGACCTTGAACATCCAATGTAATACTATAAGAAAATGACTGACGGTACTGGGAAACTATGGGGGGAGGGGGAGGGGATTAACAGTAGCAAATATCTGTCTGGGGCTGGGAAAACACCTTTTATCAACAGGGTGTTTGAATGAAACGTAATTGTACACCTAACCCTTAACTGTACCCCCCAAAACTATAATAAAAATACTGATTAATTATTAAAAAAAAAAAAAAAAACTGAAAAAAAAAAAAAAGAGTTTCTGGATGTAAAATTTTAGATAATTTTCAAAATGTATAATTAAATATGCATTTTGACTAATAAATTGGCTCCCAGTAACACATATTCTTGTATTTATGCTGAAGAAATGAGGTATTGAAAGAAAAACATTCCACAATAAATGGAACAAATAAAAATGTTAGGATGAGGATAAGTTATTTACCATTATTCAAAGAGAATGCATACCTTTTATGCTATTCAAAAATATGACAGTACAAATATACATCATTGGTAATTACAAAATTCTAGAATAAATAGATTAAATAGATCATGAATGATGCATACAATCAACATTAATAGAGATGGTGCCACATTTTCTTCAGTGATTAGTCAACTGAGAGTAACTGAGTAGGTACTGAAAGAACAGGTCATTCTATATTGTTGTAAGCAGAAAGTTCCAGTGGACTCCAGTTTGAGCAAATATATGAAAATATATAAGCATATGTACATATATACATTTGTACTGTAGTTACATATGGGTGTGCTATACATTTGCACTGAGTTATATATGTATGTGTTCAGAAATGCAGCTCAGTTTTCTAAAAAAAT
>NW_007154117.1:0-718 GCF_000164805.1 Carlito syrichta | reverse complement strand
TGAGGTGTTTCTTCTGTTTTTATTTCCCTCAAAAGATTGTAGATAATTGGTATTATTTTTCCCCTTAAATATTTGATAGGGTTTATTAGTAAAACTATCTCTGGCTGGTAATTTATTTTTTGGAAATTCGTTAGTTTTTATTTTTATTTTTTTAATCAATATTTTTTATTATGGTTTTGTGGGGTACAGTTAAGGGTTAGGTGTACAATTACATTTCATGCAGGCACCCTGTTGATAAGAGGTATTTCCCCATCCCCAGACAGATATATACTACTGTTAATCCCATCCCCCTTCCCCCCCATAGTTTCCCAGTACCGTCAGTCGTTTTCTTATAGTATTACATTGGATGTTCAAGGTCCATTATATGAGTGAGAACATGTGATACTCGGATCTTTGCTTCTGTGAGAGGTCACTCAGTATTATAGACTCTAGTTCCATCCAGGTTGCTGTGAAATTCATGATTTTGTTCTTTTCTATGGCTGCGTAGTATTCCATCATGTATGTGTACTACATTTTTAAAATCCAGTCCTCTTTTGATGGGCAGCATGGTTGGTTCCAGGTTCTTGCTATTGTGAACAATGCTGCAATAAACATATGTGTGCAGGTATCTTTTTTATAAAGTGATTTGCATTCTTCAGGGTATATTCCCAGTAGGGGGATTGCGGGGTCGTATGGAAGTGTCGATTTTTAGAGTTTTAGGAATCGCCACACTGCTTTG
>NW_007154116.1:0-304 GCF_000164805.1 Carlito syrichta | reverse complement strand
GTGGATATGCTAAATCTGTCATTCCAGATCTTCAGGATCTTTTTGGTCCTTTTGGTAGTTGTAACCAATGATTTGGCCCTAGAAATCCTTTTGTTTCCTGGGACCATCTACGACCATAATCATGTTCCCCAGGATCTAAAGGAATATTGGTACAAAATTCCTCGATTCAGGTGACCCCAAAGTACAGAAAATTCTTGTGGGTGGACAGGTAGGAATTGGGGCTTTGGGTGTGGTATATTACACATTGTGGGGAAGTCTTGTGAAGGGGAACCAGGAATCTTGGATTCCAGTTCCCAAAGAACAT
>NW_007154115.1:0-370 GCF_000164805.1 Carlito syrichta | reverse complement strand
GGTGATCCTCATGCCTTGGTCCCCCGAGTGGCTGGAACCACAAGACTGCACCACCACACCTGGCTAATATATGGATTTAATTTTCATGGCCGAGATGAGGGATCACCCAGTGTCCCGGGCTCTTGTAAAACTCACAGGCTCAGGCCATCCACTCACCTGTTCCACTGAAGGGCCGGAATGCCATGCTGAGCCCCTGAGCCTGGCCTGTTGTTGTTGTTGTGGTGGTGGTTGGTATTATTATTCTGAGTCAGAGAAATGCTATGTCACCCAGGCCAGAGCACAGGGGCCCACTCTCATCCACCATGGACTTCACCAGCTGGGCTCCAGCGATCCTCAGGTCATGGCCTCCCAAGTGCTGGAATGACAGACA
>NW_007154114.1:0-504 GCF_000164805.1 Carlito syrichta | reverse complement strand
AAAAAAAATAGATCAAGATATTTTAGGATTAAATAAGTAGTTTAATGAAGATAGAATTTAGAATTTTAATAATAAGATAGTAAGATAAGATAAACTAGTAAGATAAGAGGTATATAATAGTATAAGTGATAGTTAAGAAAATATAGAGACATAAGGATAGAAATAAGATTAATAGAAATAAATATATAGTAGTAACTAAATTAAATAAGACAGGGTTAAGGTTTAGCTTTATAGGGTAAGGATATTATAGGCCTATAATAGTAAATAGTTATGAGAAAGTTAGGAAGAAAACCAGGACGTTCATAAATGTTTGACTTAAGAAAAACACCATCTGTGGTTAAAATTGTTAAAGGTCAACCTTATTGTGAGTGCCAAAAGGATGTACGTGGGCGTTTGGTTAGCAACATAAGATACATTTGTGGGTGCAGGGCTGAGTGGAAAACCTATATAAGCTTGTAAAAAATAAACAAAAATTGGCAGAGTCTTGAGCTCTCCCCAGGAAGG
>NW_007154113.1:0-752 GCF_000164805.1 Carlito syrichta | reverse complement strand
TAAGTGGATAAATTGAATCTAAATAATGTCTTGACAATTGAGTGAAGCAATGGGTGAGAACAGTGTTTCTCAACCTTTTTTCATTATTGTGTTTCCAGAAAAAAATTAATTAAACTTAATTTCTTCCTGAAAAGAGAAATGAAATACTAACAAGTAAGATATCAAGTACTTTTTATTATTTCTTCATCCCAGTTAAAATGGCTTTTATATATAAAAAAAGAAATAATGAATGTTGGTGAGAATATGGAGAAAGGGGAATGCTTATACACTGTTGATGGGAATGTAAATTAACACAACCATATGGAAAACCATTTGGAGTGTCCTCAAAACACTAAAAAGATAACTACCATATAGTGTAGCAGTTGCACTACTGAGTATATCCAAAAGAAAGGATATAGTCACTCCCATGTTTATTGCATCACTATTTACAATTTTAAGAGTGCCCATCAATGGACAGATGGATAAAGAAAATATGGTATAAACACACAATAGAATATTATTCAACCACATAAAAGAAAAAAAATCCTATCATTTGCAGCAACATGGATAGAACTGGAGGTCATTACATAATGTGAAGTAAGCCAAGCACAGGAAAAAAAAAAAATGACATGTTCTTACTCATAGGTAGGAGCTAATAAAATGTATCTCATGAAGATAAAGAGTAGATTGCGTTACCAGGAACCAGGAAAGCTAGGAGAGAGAGGAAGATAAAGAGAGGTTGATTATGATTACATATAGGAAAACAAGACTTA
>NW_007154112.1:0-1056 GCF_000164805.1 Carlito syrichta | reverse complement strand
TTCTATTGAGCTGGATGACATTTTTTATTCTTTAACATTTTGATGAGAATTTGACGGGGCGCTTGACTCATAAAGAGTTCTGGTCCTGCCTGAGGGGTCTCAACTACTACATGCCTATGGTGGAGGAGGGTGAACCTAGCCCAAGTTCGAGAAGTTCCTGGATGCTGTGGATCCAGTGAGGTAGGAGGAAGACCAAAGGTTAGACCACAGCAGGGATTGGGGCTTGGGGGGAGAAGCACAGAGAGTGAAACGACCCACAAAACAAAATTAGCATGGAAATGGGAAGATAAAAATACCATAAATGAATTGGGCAGCTTTTGATGCCCTTTCAAAATTAGCTCTGTAGCAAATGGCAGTAGCTCTGCAATTTGCCCAGTTCATGATTTGTGTTTGATCTACACCTTTCATCTGGTTTGAGGATGGGACTTAAAAGAAGAATCCTTTCATACATGTGAGGTCTTAAGGAGACATGTGTGGTTCAGAGGCTAACACACAGGGATGAGGGTTGGTGTGTGCTTGTGGGGATGAGGTAGAGTAATAGAATGATCAAGTTATTGTTAGGAATGAATTTTTCTAAAACCATGGATTAAAAAAAAAGATTATAAGTTATTTGAGGTATCTGGAAACTGGTGCTGATAGGAAACTCCAAAATACTGAAAGATTCAGGCTGAATGATTCATGAGAAAACAGAGTTAAGAGCTTAGTAAACAGTGTTTATTTGACTGTAAAGGTGGGGATGGGTGTCAAATAAACAGCATAGCTATAGTCTCAAAGAGCTTAGTTGAAAGAGACACTTGGGGAATCTGGTTTCCCTCTGTCTCTGAAACACTGAGTAGGATGTTTAAACATACCATAAAGTTATAAAGAAATTGCTTGGGATGTGAAAGGGGCCTTGCTTCTCTGTTGAAAGGTCACAGCTCCTATCTTTCTTCCACAGGAAGGGCTATGTCTCACTGGAGGACTATACTGCATTCCTGATTGACAAAGAGTCAGAAAACATCAAGTCCAGTGATGAAATAGAGAATACTTTCCAAGCCCTGGCAGAGGGCAAGGCCT
>NW_007154111.1:0-352 GCF_000164805.1 Carlito syrichta | reverse complement strand
CAGTGGCGTTCTGTCCAGAAGCTTCCACTTCACTTACAGCCTCTCCTCTCTGGTAGCAAGAAGAGAGGCCATCCCTCCTGGCAGGAAAAGACATCTTTGCCTATTGACATGGCCTCTGAGCAAGTCAGCTTCCCCTACATTCTGGATGCCTGTCCCTCCTGTCCCAGATGGAAGTATCAGCCAGAGGGTAACCTGTGCAAGGCAGGCAGACTGCTGAGCCTCATTTAAACCGGGGGGGTGAAACCCAAACTCAGTGTGACCAGATCTGTTCCTCTTCTTGGGACTCCCCCTCTCTCTGAGGATCTCTGCCCAGACCCACAAGTCAGACATTAGGGGCATCTTCAATCTCTCT
>NW_007154110.1:0-954 GCF_000164805.1 Carlito syrichta | reverse complement strand
CCTGGGTGAGGGATATGTCCTGGGCCTTTCTTGGTGGAAGGACCTTGTTGCCAAGTCAGAAGGTGGCCTGCCTGGGGCACATTTTCCACCTTGAAGAGGAGAACCAGCAGGAATTCAGCCAGGGAGCCTGGGAAATTCCACACCAAAGCAGGGGCTGCCATTGACGGGGTTGGGGCTGGAAGGTGCTGAGCTTGGGGAACCCTCACATGTGGAGGTGCAGGGGGGAGGGCTGAGGGCAGGAGATTTGCAGGAGAATGGATTTCTTTCTTTCTTTCCTTCCTTCTTTCTTTCTTTTTTTCTTTCTTTTCTTTCCTCTCTAGGTTGCCCAGGCTGCTCTCAAACCATCCAATCAGGCCATCCTCAGCCTGGTCCTATAAAACTGCAGTGATCACAGGCTTTCCATTTGGTCAACATGCTGGTCTTCCTGACTGGCCTTGAACTCTGGGCCGAAGGTGAACCTCCTGCTAAAGCCTGCCCTTACCCAAGGTTTTCTGGGTTTTGCTTCGGGACGAGTTGGGGGTTTGCTATGGTGTCCATCCTGGTCTTGAGCTCCTGGACTCAGGCCATCTTCCCATCTCAGCCTCTGTGAGTGCTGAGGAGAGAGGCTTGAGTCACCCAGCTGGTCCAGCCCCGATGGTTTGAGTCACGTGCTCCCTTTTCCTGAGGCCGGCCCTGGGTGGAGCGAGCAGGTCGACCCTGGGGAATGAGACCTGTGGAGGGGTGGGTGCCCCAGTGGAGACACATCCCTGTGCCAGGCATTCCTCAGGGCAGGTTCAATGTGTGACTCCAGCTGCCCACTCCAGGGTCTTGGGTCGTCAGAATGAAGCAGGCCTTGCAGTGGGACCTTGAGAGGGGTAAGAAAGGCTGGGCATGGGAGCTCACACCTGTCACCCCAGCGCTCTGGGAGGCTGATGGAAGAGCATGGTCATAGCTCCCGGGTACGAGACTGACCAG
>NW_007154109.1:0-825 GCF_000164805.1 Carlito syrichta | reverse complement strand
CATGGCACAGATTGGCCTTGCAATCCTGGGCTCCAGTGGTTGCCCACCTTGGCTTTCCAAAGCCACAGTCCTATTGCCTGCCGATCCACCATCTTTTGGGAACTCTAGTCCCAAGGCTGGGGCCTCCTTCCCAAATGATATGTCTGTTTATGATGATCCCAACTCCATATACAAATGGATGCTCCTCCTTTTTTCTTTTATTCTTTTTCTCTTTGAGTTGGTGTCTAACTCCATCATCCAGGCTGGAGGGCAGTGGCTCACTCCTGGCCACCGCAGCCTCAGCCCGCCGGACTCCAGTGAGCATTGCCCCAGCCTTCGGAGGAGCAGAAATGACAGGCGCCAGCCACCACGCCCATCTCATTTGGGATGGAGGGTAGATTTGAGGTCTCACCGAGTTGCCTGGGCAGGTCTCAGCCTTCGTGCTTGGGTCAGCCACTGGTCTCGGCCTCCCAAATCTCTGAGATGATGAGGCTGAGCCACTGAGCTGGCCTCGATCCTTCGTAGAAAATGAGTCAGTAGGTCGGGCATGGTGGACCACACCTGGAAGCCCAGTGCTCTGGGAGGGGGAGGCGGGAGGATGGCTTGAGCCCAGGAGCCCAAGACCAGCCCTGTCCATGCAGGGAGACTCCATCTCTGCACCCAACCAAACAGAGGGTCTAGGATCAATATTTAGGTCATCCCAGCCATTCTGGAGGCTGAGGCTGGAGGATTACCGAAGCCCACAATTTTGAGGCTCGTGGAGAATGACATTCGTGTCCTCGGGCCCTGTCCTGGGCCACAGACACAGACCCTGTCTCCAAAAACATCAGAATCGTACACAGATTC
>NW_007154108.1:0-735 GCF_000164805.1 Carlito syrichta | reverse complement strand
ACTCCATATACAAATGGATGCTCCTCCTTTTTTCTTTTATTCTTTTTCTCTTTGAGTTGGTGTCTAACTCCATCATCCAGGCTGGAGGGCAGTGGCTCACTCATGGCCACCGCAGCCTCAACCCGCCAGACTCCAGTGAGCATTGCCCCAGCCTTCGGAGGAACAGAAATGACAGGTGCCAGCCACCACGCCCGTCTCATTTGGGATGGAGGGTAGATTTGAGGTCTCACCGAGTTGCTTGGGCAGGTCTCAGCCTTCGTGCTTGGGTCAGCCACTGGTCTCGGCCTCCCAAATCTCTGAGATGATGAGGCTGAGCCACTGAGCTGGCCTCGATCCTTCGTAGAAAATGAGTCAGTAGGTCGGGCATGGTGGACCACACCTGGAAGCCCAGTGCTCTGGGAGGGGGAGGCGGGAGGATGGCTTGAGCCCAGGAGCCCAAGACCAGCCCTGTCCATGCAGGGAGACTCCGTCTCTGCACCCAACCAAACAGAGGGTCTAGGGTCAATATTTAGGTCATCCCAGCCATTCTGGAGGCTGAAGCTGGAGGATTGCAGAAGCCCACAATTTTGAGGCTCGTGGAGAATGACATTCGTGTCCTCGGGCCCTGTCCTGGGCCACAGACACAGACCCTGTCTCCAAAAACATCAGAATCGTACACAGATTCTCATTTGTGCATGGTGTGTTCACATAGTGACTGGCTTTAGAGCCAGGAACAATGGGATTGAGGGGGAAATA
>NW_007154107.1:0-1245 GCF_000164805.1 Carlito syrichta | reverse complement strand
GGCCTCGATCCTTCATAGAAAATGAGTCAGTAGGTCAGGCATGGTGGATCACACCTGGAAGCCCAGTGCTCTGGGAGAGAGAGGCAGGAGGATGGCTTGAGCCCAGGAGCCCAAGACCAGCCCTGTCCATGCAGGGAGACTCCGTCTCTGCACCCAACCAAACAGAGGGTCTAGGATCAATATTTAGGTCATCCCAGCCATTCTGGAGGCTAAGGCTGGAGGATTGCCGAAGCCCACAATTTTGAGGCTCATGGAGAATGACATTCGTGTCCTCGGGCCCTGTCCTGGGCCACAGACACAAACCCTGTCTCCAAAAACATTAGAATCGTACACAGATTCTCATCTGTGCATGATGTGTTCACATAGTGACTGGCTTTAGAGCCAGGAACAATGGGATTGAGGGGGAAATAATGTCTCCGGTTGACAGATGTGTCCCTGGCCTTTCTTTGAGGAAGGTCCTCCTTGCTGAGTTGGGTGGTTAGCTTGCCTGGGGCATATTTCTCACTTCGGATAGGGGAGCCAGCAGGAACCCAACCAGGGAGCCTCAGCAACTCCTGCACCAAAGCGGGGGCACCCATTGGGGTGGTTGGGGCTGGAAGGTCCCGAGTTTTGGGGACCCTCGCATGTGGTGGGGTGGAGTAAGGAATGAGGGAAGAAGTTTTGCAGGAGAATGGATTTCTTTCTTTTCTTTCTTTCTTTCTTTCTTTCCTTCTTTCTTTCTTTCTTTCCTTCTTTCTTTTTTAAAATTTTCTCACTAGGTTTTCCAGGCTGCTTTCAAATCGCCCAACTCAGGCCATCCTCTCGGTCTGGGCATCCCAAACTGTTGCAGTCACAGGCTTTCTATTTGGTCGATATCTTGGTCTTCCTGTCTAGTCTTGAACTCTGGGCCGGAGGTGAACCTCCCACTGAGGCCGGCCCTCACCCATGGTTTCCTGGGTTTTGCTTAGGGGTGAGGTGGAGGCTTGATATTGTGTCCAGCCTGGCTTAAAGCTCCCAGGCTCCAGCCATTTTCCCAGTTCAGCCTCCCGAGTGCCGAGGGACAGGTGTGAGAAGCCCAATCATCCCCAACCCCTTGAAGGTCTGAGAGTCATGCCATGCTTTTCCTCGAGGTGACCCTTGGGAGGAACTAGCAGGTCCAACCTGGGGAATGAGGTGGGCAGAGGGCTGGGAGCCCCAGCAGTGATACACTCCTGCACAAGCTGCTCCCACTGGAGAGGGCTCGATGGGCAATTCCACCCACCGTCT
>NW_007154106.1:0-790 GCF_000164805.1 Carlito syrichta | reverse complement strand
GGGGCATATTTCTCACTTCGGATGGGGAGCCAACAGGAACCCAATCAGGGAGCTCAGCAACTCCTGCACCAAAGCGGGGGCAAGCATTGGGGTGGTTGGGGCTGGAAGGTCCCGAGTTTTGGGGACCCTCGCATGTGGTGGGGTGGGGTAAGGACTGAAGGAAGAAGTTTTGCAGGAGAATGGATTTCTTTCTTTCGTTTCTTTCTTTCTTTCTTTCCTTCTTTCTTTCTTTCTTTCCTTCTTTCTTTTTTAAAATTTTCTCACTAGGTTTTCCAGGCTGCTTTCAAATCGCCCAACTCAGGCCATCCTCTCGGCCTGGGCATCCCAAACTGTTGCAGTCATAAGCTTTCCATTTGGTCGATATCTTGGTCTTCCTGCCTAGTCTTGAACTCTGGGCCGGAGGTGAACCTCCCACTGAGGTCGGCCCTCACCCATGGTTTCCTGGGTTTTGCTTAGGGGTGAGGTGGGGGCTTGATATTGTGTCCAGCCTGGTTTAGAGCTCCCAGACTCCAGCCATTTTCCCAGTTCAGCCTCCCGAGTGCCGAGGGACAGGTGTGAGAAGCCCAATCATCCCCAACCCCTTGAAGGTTTGAGAGTCATGCCATGCTTTTCCTCGAGGTGACCCTTGGGAGGAACTAGCAGGTCCAACCTGGGGAATGAGGTGGGCAGAGGGCTGGGAGCCCCAGCAGTGATACACTCCTGCACAAGCTGCTCCCACTGGAGAGGGCTCGATGGGCAATTCCCCCCACCCTCTCTGGGTTCCAGGTCACCAGAAGGGAGCGGGTCTCAC
>NW_007154105.1:0-744 GCF_000164805.1 Carlito syrichta | reverse complement strand
ACCCTGAGATGGCTGTGGAGACTGGGTGCAGTGACTCATGCCTGTTATCGGGGTACTCTGGGATACTGAGGCGAGAGGATGTTCTGAACTCGTGTATTCGAGACCAGCCAGGCACCTTGGTGAGAACTTGTTTCTACAAGAAGTCAAAAAATGAGCCCAGTTTTGTGGCACATGCTGTAGTTCCAGCCACACGGGAGTCCATTCTGGGAGGATTGCCGGAGCACAGCCGGTGGAGGTCGCTGTGGCCAAGTGAGGGCCCCTTCACTCCAGTCTGGGCAACAGAGCAGGTCCCAGACTCAAAATAATATCAACCACCAGCTCCACCACAACCACAGGCCAGGGTCAGGGGCCCAGGCTGGCATCCAGGATCTTCAAAGACCCAAGCGAGTGGATGGGCTGAGTATGCAGGTTTGGCACCAGCCCAGAACACAGGGAAAGAGCTCGTCTCGGTTATCAAAAAATAAATCCAAAGATTAGCCGAATGTGGTGGCACAGTCCTGTGGTTCCAGTCCCTCAGTGGGCCGAGGAGGGAGGATTGACTGAGCCTGGCAGGTGGAGTCCATGGTGGCCATGAGCGTGCCCCTGCACTCCGGGCTGGGGTGACAGAGGAGGATTCCGACTCCAAATAATAATAATCACCACCAACATCAACACCACCACCACTGCCACACAGCATGAGGAGTCACCCTCAGGGATGAGAGAGGAAAGGGCACTCTCCACCCTTTCATTCGTGGGAGGTTTCAA
>NW_007154104.1:0-731 GCF_000164805.1 Carlito syrichta | reverse complement strand
GTTTCTACAAGAAGCCAAAAAATGAGCCCAGTTTTGTGGCACATGCTGTAGTTCCAGCCACACGGGAGTCCATTCTGGGAGGATTGCCGGAGCACAGCCGGTGGAGGTCGCTGTGGCCAAGTGAGGGCCCCTTCACTCCAGTCTGGGCAACAGAGCAGGTCCCAGACTCAAAATAATATCAACCACCAGCTCCACCACAACCACAGGCCAGGGTCAGGGGCTCAGGCTGGCATCCAGGATCTTCAAAGACCCAGGCGAGTGGATGGGCTGAGTATGTAGGTTTGGCACCAGCCCAGAACACAGGGAAAGAGCTCGTCTCGGTTATCAAAAAATAAATCAAAAGATTAGCTGAATGTGGTGGCACAGTCCTGTGGTTCCAGTCCCTCAGTGGGCCGAGGAGGGAGGATTGACTGAGCCTGGCAGGTGTAGTCCACGGTGGCCATGAGAGTGCCCCTGCACTCCAGGCTGGGTGACAGAGGAGGATTCCGACTCCAAATAATAATAATCACCACCAACATCAACACCACCACCACTGCCATACAGCATGAGGAGTCACCCTCAGGGATGAGAGAGGAAAGGGCACTCTCCACCCTTTCATTCGTGGGAGGTTTCAAAGGTGGCCACCAGGCACATCCCTCCCATGCCTTCAGCCACATGCCCCAGAAGACCTGCCTCCACCCTCCACACTTGTGCCCAACAGCAAAAATGTGTGTGAGCTCACGGAACAGATT
>NW_007154103.1:0-590 GCF_000164805.1 Carlito syrichta | reverse complement strand
TTTCTTTCTTTCTTTCTTTCTTTCTTTCTTTCTTTCTTTCTTTCTTTCTTTCTTTCTTTCTTTCTTTCTTTTTTTTCTTTCCTCTGTAGGTTGCCCAGGTTGCACTCAAACTGCACAACTCAGGCCATTATCTGGGCCTGGGCCTCCCTAACTCCTGCAATCACAGGGTTTCCATTTGGGCAACATCCTGGTCTTCCTGCCTGGTCTTGAACTCTGGCCTGGAGGTGATCCTCCCGCTGAGGACAACTCTCACCTAAGGATTTCTGGGATTTGCTTGGGGTCGAGGTGGGTGCTTGCTATGGTGTCCAGCCTGGTCTCCAGCACCCGGGCTCCAGCCATCTTCCTGTTTTGGCCTCCCCACATGCCGAGGAAACAGGCGTGAGTCCCCTGGCCATCCCCACCCCACCGGGCATCTGAGAGTCAAGCCCTTCGTTTCCAGAGGCAGACCCTGGGAGGGGCAAGCAGGTACACTCTGGGGAATGAGGCGTGCAGAGGGATGGGTGCCCCAGAAAAGACACACCCATGCCCCAGGTGATCCCCCCAGGGAGGGCTCAGCAGGCGGATATGGACACCCTGTCCCTGGTCCTGGG
>NW_007154102.1:0-732 GCF_000164805.1 Carlito syrichta | reverse complement strand
CATCCCCACCCCACCGGGCATCTGAGAGTCAAGCCCTTCCTTTCCAGAGGCAGACCCTGGGAGGGGCAAGCAGGTACACTCTGGGGAATGAGGCGTGCAGAGGGATGGGTGCCCCAGCAAAGACACACCCATGCCCCAGGTGATCCCCCCAGGGAGGGCTCAGCAGGCGAATATGGACACCCTGTCCCTGGTCCTGGGTCATCAGAAGGTAGCAGGCCACGTGGTGAGGACTCAAGAGGAGTGTGGCTGCTGGGAGCATGGCCTCACACCTGTCATTCCAGTGCTCTGGTAGGCAGAGGGAAGAGGATGGCCTGAGCTCCTAGGTTTGAGACCTGCCTGGGCACCTTCGCGAGACATTATGTCTACAAGAAGCCAAAAATAATGAGCCAAGCTTGGTAGCTCAGGGCTTTCCTTCCGGCCACTCGGGATGATGCAGTGGGAGAATCACCAGAGTCATCGGTGGAGGCTCCTTTCCAAGAGCGGGCCCCTGCACTCTGGCCTGGGTGACAGAGTGGGAATCCGACTCAGAATAATAATACCAACCACCACCACCACAACAACTACAGGCCATGCTCAGGGGCTCAGACTGGCAACCTTGCCCTTTGGAGGCCCAGGCTAGTGGACAGCCTGAACCTACAGTTTCAACACCATCCTGGAACATGGGGAAGACCTCGTCTCGGTCATAAAAAATAAATCCAAAGATTAGCCAGGCATGGTGGAGCAGTCCTTTGG
>NW_007154101.1:0-436 GCF_000164805.1 Carlito syrichta | reverse complement strand
TAGCCAGGCATGGTGGAGCAGTCCTTTGGTTCCAGTCACTTGGGGTGGGGGAGTGGCTGGAACAACAGGCTGGAGGCTGAAGGTTGGAGGATCACCTGAGCCAGACAGGTGGGATCTGTGGTAACCGTGAGCATGTCCCTGTGCTCAGACCTGGAAGACAGAGCAGGACTCCAACTCCAAATAATAATAATCACCATCATCACCACCACCACCACCCCTGACATCCAGAGAGAGGAATCACCCTCGGAGATGGGAGAGGAAAAGGCACTTTCTTGCCTATCATTCACACGAGGTTTCAAAGGAGGCCAACAGGCACGTCTGTCACGTGTCTTCAGCCACACACCACAGAAGACCAGCCTCCACCCTCCACATTCATGCCCCATTGCAAAGACAAATGTGAGCTCAGAACAGACTGCCCCGAGTTAGGGCGACTGAC
>NW_007154100.1:0-339 GCF_000164805.1 Carlito syrichta | reverse complement strand
AAATAATAATAATCACCATCACCACCACCACCACCACCCCTGACATCCAGAGCGAGGAATCACCCTCGGGGATGGGAGAGGAAAAGGCACTTTCTTGCCTATCATTCACACTAGGTTTCAAAGGAGGCCAACAGGCACGTCTGTCAAGTGTCTTCAGCCACACACCACAGAAGACCAGCCTCCACCCTCCACACTCACGCCCCATTGCAAAGACAAATGTGAGCTCAGAACAGACAGCCCCGAGTTAGGGCGACTGACAGGCACAGAGCATTCAAGCCAATTTTTCAGCGCCATGGCTAGTCCAGGTTCTGGTCACCCAGTCTGCCACCTTTGTATGGG
>NW_007154099.1:0-672 GCF_000164805.1 Carlito syrichta | reverse complement strand
GCCCAAATCGAGATATCCTCTAGGGCTTTGCCTCCCAAACTGCTGTGATAACAGTCTTTCAATTTTGTCGGCATCCTGGTCCTCCTGCCTGGTCTTGAACCCTGGGCCTGAGTTGATCCTCCCGGCAGGCCTGCCCTCACCCAAGGTTATCTGGGTTTTGCTTGGCATCGAGGTGGGGGTTTGCTATGATGTCCAACCTGGTCTCTAACTCCCGGGCTCCAGCCATCTTCCTGTCTCGGCCTCCCAGATTGCTGAGGAAACAGACGTGAGTTGCCAGGCCATCCTCGCTCCCCCATTGATTTGAGAGTTATACCCTCCCTTTCCGAGAGGCGGTCCTTGGGAGGAGCGTGTGGGTCCACCCTGGGGAATGAGTCAGGTGGAGGGGTGGGTGCACCAGTGGTGACACACCCCTGTGCCAGCTGCACTCCCTGGGGATGGCTTGGCAGGTGACTATGGCCCCACTTGCTGGGTTCCTGGGATATTGTAAGGCAGCAGGCCTCGCAGTGGAGCCCAAGATGGTGTGGAGGCCAGCTTGTGGGCTTACGTCTGTTATCCCTGCACTGTGGTAGGCTGAGGAGAGAGGATGACCTGAGCCCTAGGCTCGAGATCAGTCCGCACACCTTGTCCCTAGAAGAAGTAAAAAAATGAGCCGAGCGTGGTGACACACTCCTG
>NW_007154098.1:0-404 GCF_000164805.1 Carlito syrichta | reverse complement strand
CCAACCACCACCACCACCACAGTCTGGGCTCAGGGGCTCAGTCTGGCATCCCGGCCCTTCAGAGGCCCAGGCGAGTGGAAGACATAAGCCTGCGGTTTTGAAAAGAGCTTGGGATACTGTGTGAGACCTCATCTCAGCCTTCAAAATTAAATCCAAATATAAGCCAGGTGTGATGGCTCAGGCCTGTGGTTCCAGCCACTTGGGGAACCGAAGTGCGAGGATCACCTGAGCAGAAGGTGGAGGCCGCAGTCACTGTGAGTGTGCCCCTGTGTTCTGGTCTGGTTGACTGAGCAGGATTTTGACTCCAAATAATAATCACCACCACCACCACCACCACCATGGCAACCCAGCACAAGGAGTCATCCTCAGGGATGGGAGAGGAAAAAGCACTTTCCAGGCTGTCA
>NW_007154097.1:0-984 GCF_000164805.1 Carlito syrichta | reverse complement strand
CCCATCCAAAGGGGTGACCTGGGCTTATGGTGCCCATCATCCTTGCCACTCGAGAGGCTGAGGTGGGGGAATTGCTGGAGCCCACGATTTCGAGGCTTGCAGTTAACAATGGTGGTGTCTCTGTGCCTCACACTGGCAAAAGAGCCACACCCTTTCTCCAAAAACATCAGAATCCTACAGAGATTCTCAACTGAGAGCTGTGTGTTCAAAGGGCGACTGGCTTTAGAGCCAGAAAAAATGGGACTGGGGGAAAGAAATGTCACAGGGTGAGGGACGTTTCCACGGCTTTTCTTGGCATAAGGTCCTTGTTGCTGGGTCAGAGGGCCACCCTGCCTGGAGCACATTTCTCACCTCAGAGAGGAGAGCTGGCAGGAACCCAGCCAGGTATCCTCACGAACTCCCGCACCAAAGCAGTGGCAGTCATTTGGTGGGGGTTGTGACTGAAAGTTACCAAGCTTGGGGGACCCTCATACATGGGGGCATGGTGGGCAGAAGGACTGAGGGGAGAAGGTTTGCAGGAGAATGGATTTCTTTGTTGACTAATATATTCTTTCTTTCATTTTTTCTTTCTTTCTTTACCTCTCTCTCTTTTTTGTTTCATCACTTGTTAGCCATGGCTGCTCTCAAGCCACCCAAATCAAGATATCCTCTCGGCCTGGGCCTTCCAAACTGCTGAGATCATAGGCTTTCCATTTGGTCAACATCCTGGTCTTCCTGCCTGTTCTTGAACTCTGGTCCTGAGACAATCTTCCAGCTGAGCCCTGCCCTCACTGAAAGTTTTCTGGGTTTGGCTAGGGGTTGTGATGGAGTCTTGTTATGGTGTCCAGCCGGGTCTCAGCTCCTGGGCTACAGCCATCTTTCCATCTCGGCCTCCCCGAGTGCCAAGGAGACAGACATGAGTCGCCCGACTTCTGCCCCCTATGATTTGAGAGTCACGCCCTCCCTTCCCTGAGGCAAACCCTGGGAGGAGCAGCAGGTCCACAC
>NW_007154096.1:2318-3025 GCF_000164805.1 Carlito syrichta | reverse complement strand
CGAGGTCCGGCCATGTCGCCTGGCTTGTCTCTGACCCCTGGGCTCAGGCAGCCTCCTGCCTCGACCTCGTAGGGCACAGGGCTGACAGTCATGGGCCACAGTGCCTGGCCTGAACTCGCATGTTCTGTTGATGGGTTTTATGCAAAGGAACATTGTGGGATGGAGTGCACTGCATCCCATGTAACCGGAAGCATGAGTGCCACCAAACACAACTCCAGTTTTTGCGTTCCTGGGACCAACGGGTTTTCACTATGTAGCCCAGGCTGGTCTCCAACTCCTGGGATCCAGAGTTTCCCCACCTTGGCCTCCCAAAGCCACAGCCCAATTGTCTGCTGATTCACCATCTTTTGGGTCCTCTAGGCCCCAGGCTGGGTCTTCCTTCCCTAATGATCTCTCTCTGTTCACCAAGATCCAAGCTCCATACACAAATGGATGTGAATCGTCTTTTCCTTTTTTTCTTTTTTCCTTGAGCCAGAGTCTCCCTCTGTCACCCAGGGTGGAGAGTGGTGGCTTGCTCCCAGCATCTGCAGCCTCAACCCACCAGGCCCCGGTGAGCCTTCTCCCCCATCCTTCTGGGGAACCGGAGTGACAGGCATGTGCTACCATGCCTGGCTCATTTGGGATGGAGGGTAGAGATGAGGTCTTGCTGAATTTCCTGGGCATGTCTTGGACACGTGGTCTGGGACCAGCCTCTGACCTCAGCCTCC
>NW_007154096.1:0-507 GCF_000164805.1 Carlito syrichta | reverse complement strand
ACCAACCACCACCACCACCACAGGCCAGGCTCAGGTGCTCAGCCTGGCATGCTGGCCCTTCAGAGGCCAAGCCGAGTGGACAGCCAGAGCCTGTGGGTTCAAGACCAGCCTGGGACACTGAGCAAGACTTTGTTTCAAACATCAAAAGTAAATCCTACAATTAGCTGGGCATGGTGGTGCAGGCCTGTGGTTCTAGCCACTCAGGGGGCTAATACAGAAGGATGGCTTGACCCTGACAGGTGGAGTCTGTGGTGGCTGTGAGCATGCCCCTGCACTCAGGCCTGGGCAACAGAGTGGGATTCCGACTCCAAATAATAATAATCATCAGCACCGCCACCACCACCTCCCTTGCCACACAGCATGAGGAGTCACCCTCTGGGATGGCAGAGAACAGGCAGCATCATGCCTGTTGTTCACAGGAGTTTTCAAAGGTGGCCATCAGACATGTCCATCCTCCACTTTCAGCCACGCATCCCAGAAGGCAAGCCTCCACTCACCACACTCATG
>NW_007154095.1:0-793 GCF_000164805.1 Carlito syrichta | reverse complement strand
GGTGTCGGCCTACCAAAGAGCTAGAATAATGAGTTGATCCCCCGAGGCAGGCTCAAACTTTCATCAAAAACGAAACAGAATCCCTGGTATGTGGCCCATGCCTGGAATGTCAGAGCTCTGTGAGGTCGTGTCAGGAGGATGTCTGGAGCTCAGGAGACAAAGCCAGCCCTGTGCAATGTAAGGAGACCCGCATCTCTGCACCAATCCAAACAGGATTCTGGGGTTGAGGTGCCCATTTTCTGGTCATTCCTCAGGCTCAGTTGGGAGGATCACCAGAGAACAAGGTTTCGAGAATGATGGCAGTGAACGATGGTCATGTCCTTGGGCCCCAGCCTAGGCCACAGAGCCAGAGCCTGTCTCCAAAAACATCAGAATCATACACATATTCTCAACTGCGTGTGGTGTGTTCACAGGGCAACTGTATTTAGAGCCAAGAAAAATGAGATTCGGGCAGAATAATTGTCTGGGTGAGGGATGTGTCCCTGGCCTTTCATGGTGGAAGGTCCTCATTTCTGAGTCTGAGGGTCGGCCTGCCTGGGGCACATTTATCACCTCAGAGAAGAGAGCCAGTAGGACCTGGCCAGGGAGACTTGGGTACTCCCACACCAAAGCTGGGGCAGTCATTGGGGGATTGGGGCCTGAAGGTCCTGAGATTGGGTGTTCTCACTATGTGGGGGGGTGGGGAGGGAAGGACTGAGGGCAGAAAGTTTGCAGGAGAATGGATTTCTTTCTTTCTTTCTTTTTTCTTTCTTTCTTTCTTTCTTTCTTTCTTTCTTTCTTTCTTTCTTTCTTT
>NW_007154094.1:0-758 GCF_000164805.1 Carlito syrichta | reverse complement strand
ATTCCTGAGTCTGAGGGTCAGCCTGCCTGGGGCACATTTATCACCTCAGAGAAGAGAGCCAGCAGGACCTGGCCAGGGAGGCTTGGGTACTCCCACACCAAAGCTGGGGCAGTCATTGGGGGATTGGGGCCTGAAGTTCCTGAGATTGGGTGTTCTCACTATGTGGGGGGGTGGGGAGGGAAGGACTGAGGGCAGAAAGTTTGCAGGAGAATGGATTTCTTTCTTTCTTTTTTCTTTCTTTCTTTCTTTCTTTCTTTCTTTCTTTCTTTCTTTCTTTCTTTCTTTCTTTCTTATTTCTTTTCTTTCCTCACTTGGTTGCCCAGGCTGATCTCAAACTGCACAACCCGGGCCACACTCTCAGTCTGGGCCTCCAAAATTGCTGCAATCACAGGCTCTCTATTTGGTCAACAACCTAGTCTTCCTGCCTGATCTTCAACTCTGGGCCAGAGACAATTCTCCCGACCATGCCTGCTCTCACCCAAGGTTTTCTGGGTATAGCTTTGGGTCGAGGTGGGGGCTTGCTATGGTGTCCAGCCTGACTCAGCTTCCAGTCTCCAGCCATCTTCTTGTCACGGGCTCCCTGAGTGCTGAGGAGACAGGTGTGAGTCGCCTGGCCAGCACCCCCTGGACAGTTTGAGAGTCACACCCTCCTTTTACCCAAAGCAGTCCCTGGGATGAGCCAGCAGGTTGGCACTAGGGATCAAGATGAACAGAGGTGTGGGTGCCCTGGGGGAGATATGCCCTTGGGCCAGGCCCTC
>NW_007154093.1:0-684 GCF_000164805.1 Carlito syrichta | reverse complement strand
TCTGTCAGCCAGGCTGGGGCACACTGGCATGATCGTGGCTCCCAGAGCCTCAACCTGCAGAGCTCAGGCGGTCTTCCCGTCTCGGCCCATGAGCAGCTGGGAGTCCGGGATCACCATGCCTGACTCCATTTTGGAGACCTCTAACTGAGACAAAGTCTTTCCACATCGCTCAGGCTGGTCTCCAACCCCTGGGCTCAGGCTGCCTCCTGCCTTGGCCTCCCAGGGTGCGGGCCTGTGGGCTATATGCCATGGTGCCCAACTTGGACTCACATGGTCTCTCGGTGGGGGCGATGCAAAGGAATGCCATGGGATGAAGGCAATGGCATCCTGTGTCTGGGACCGCAGCCGCTACCACATGTGACTCTCCTGTGTGTGCGTTCCCAGGACTGACAAGGTCTCGCTACATGACCCAGGCTGGTCTTGAGCTCCAGGGCTCCAGAGGTCCACCACCTCAGCCACCCAAAGCCACAGCCCGATTTTCTTTAGGGAATTCTAGGCCAAAGCCTGGGATTTCCTTCCCAAATGATCTCTGTTTGTTCACGATGATTCCCACTACATACACAAATGGATGCTCTTCTTTTTTTTTTTCTATTTTCCTTTTTTCTTTGAGTCAGAGTCTCACTCCATTGCCTGGGCTGGAGGGTGGTGGATTACTCCCAGCCACCACAACCTTGGCCCGCTGGG
>NW_007154092.1:0-754 GCF_000164805.1 Carlito syrichta | reverse complement strand
CACAGGGCGACTGGCTTTAAAGCCAGAAAATATGGCATTGGGGGGGAAAAGTATCCCTGGGTGAAGGATGTGTCCGTGGACTTTGTCAGAAGGCCCTCATCGCTGAGTTGGAGGGTTGTCTGCCTGGGACACATTTCTCACCTCAGAGAGGAGAGACAGCAGAAACACAGCCAGGGAGCCTCATTAACTCCCACTCCAAAGTGGGGACAGCCATTTGGAGTTGAGTTTTGTAAGGTGCCAAGTTTGGGGGACCCTCACATTTGGGGGGCAGGGGGAAGAACTCAGGGCAGAAGCATTGCAGGAGAATGGATTTCTTTATTTCCTTATTTCTTTCTTTTCCTCTAACTCTGACTTTTATTTCCTTACTAGGTAACCCTGACTACTCTCAAACCATCAAAATCTGTCCTTCCAATTGACCTCGACCTCAGAAACTGCTGGGATCACAGGCTTTCCTTTTGGTCGACATCCTGGTTTTCCTGACTGTTCTTGAACGCTGGGCCTGAGGTGATCCTCCTGCTGAAGACTGCCCTCACCATATGTTTTCTGAGTTTTGCTTGGGGTCGAGGTGGGGGCTTGCTATGGTGTCCAGTCTGCTCTTACTTCCGGGCTCTGGCCATCTTCCCGTCTCAGCATTCCCCGGGTGCTGAGGAGGCAGTTATGAGTCACCTGGACACCCCCTGATGGTTTGAGAGTCATGCTTCTCCCTTAACCCAGGGCCCTTGGGAGGAACAGGTGGGTTAACCATGGGGAATGA
>NW_007154091.1:0-750 GCF_000164805.1 Carlito syrichta | reverse complement strand
TTTCCTCTAACTCTCACTTTATTTCCTTACTAGGTAACCTTGACTACTCTCAACCCATCAAAAATCTGTCTTTCCAATTGACCTCAACCTCAGAACTGCTGGGATCAACAGGCTTTTCCTTTTGGTCGACATCCTGGTTTTCCTGACTGTTCTTGAACGCTGGGCGTGAGGTGATCCTCCTGCTGAAGACTGCCCTCACCATATGTTTTCTGAGTTTTGCTTGGGGTCGAGGTGGGGGCTTGCTATGGTGTCCAGTCTGCTCTTACTTCCGGGCTCTGGCCATCTTCCCTTCTCAGCATTCCTGGGTGCTGAGGAGGCAGTTATGAGTCACCTGGCCACCCCCTGATGGTTTGAGAGTCATGCTCTCCCTTTACCCAAGGGCCCTTGGGAGGAACAGGTGGGTTAACCATGGGGAATGAGGCAGGTGGAGGGGTGGGTGCCCCAGGGGAGACATGTCCCTGTGCCAGCCGCTCCTCCGAAGTTGACTTAGCAGGCATTCAGGCTGCCTTCTCTGGTTTCCCGGGTCGTGTGAATGAGCAGGCCTCATTATGGGGCCCTGTGAGGGATGTGAAGGCCAGTCATGGGGGGACATGCCACTCACCACAATGCATTAGGAAGCTGAGATGAGAGGGTGGCCTGAGCCCCATGTGTTTGAGACCAACCCGGACACCTTAGTGAGACATCGTCTCTACAAGAAGCCAACAAAATGATCTGAGCATGGTGGTGTATGTCTGTCGCTCTGGCCATTAG
>NW_007154090.1:0-406 GCF_000164805.1 Carlito syrichta | reverse complement strand
GAGGGGTGGGTGCCCCAGGGGAGACATGTCCCTGTGCCAGCCGCTCCTCCGAAGTTGACTTAGCAGGCATTCAGGCTGCCTTCTCTGGTTTCCCGGGTCGTGTGAATGAGCAGGCCTCATTATGGGGCCCTGTGAGGGATGTGAAGGCCAGTCATGGGGGGACATGCCACTCACCACAATGCATTAGGAAGCTGAGATGAGAGGGTGGCCTGAGCCCCATGTGTTTGAGACCAACCCGGACACCTTAGTGAGACATCGTCTCTACAAGAAGCCAACAAAATGATCTGAGCATGGTGGTGTATGTCTGTCGCTCTGGCCATTAGTGAGATCATGGAGGGAAGATTGGCAGAGCCCAGCCAGCTGAGGCTGTGGTGGATGAGAGCAGGCCCTGTGCTCTGGTCTGGAT
>NW_007154089.1:0-636 GCF_000164805.1 Carlito syrichta | reverse complement strand
CTGAAACCCAGCCCGAGGAGTCTTCCTCAGGGATAGGAGGGAGAAACTCACTTTCCAGCCTGTCATTCGTGGGAGGTTTCAAAGGTGGTCACCGGGCACGTCCATAATGCACCTTCAGCCATGTGCCCTAGAAGGCCTGCCTCCACCCTTCATACTTGTGCCCCATGCAAAGATGAGTTTGAGCTCATGGAACAGACAGCCCCGAGCTAGGGTGGCCGTCGGGCACAGAGCCATCATGGCAGTCTGGCAATGCCACAGCCAGGACACGTTCCGGTGGCCTTATCTGCTACCTTCAGGCAGTGGGAGGCCCCCTTCATCTCCCGATCACTCTATCGTCCACCGCCCACTTGGACGTTTCCCTGGGGAGCCATGGACGCCTGTCGTAACACACATGGGAGGCAACTTTTTTGTCACTGAAGTCTCCGTTGCTAGGGCTGTGGTGCGGCAGCACGATCATGACTCTTGGGGCCACTACCTGAGGGGCTCAGGCGGTCCTCCAGCCTCAGTCACTGAGCAGCCAGGTCTCAGGGTCTACCACGGCTATTTTCATTTTGGAGACCTCACACCAAGACAAGCTTTGGCCATGTCACCCGGGCTGGTCTCCTATCCCAAGACACAGGCACTCTCCCACCTGGG
>NW_007154088.1:0-730 GCF_000164805.1 Carlito syrichta | reverse complement strand
ATTGATCTGGGAGGCAGAGGCAGGAGGATGACTGGAGCCCAGAAGCCAAGTCCAGCTGTGTCACGTATGGAGACTTCATCGCCACACCCATATAAACAGGAAGTCTGGGGTCGAGGGGCCCATCGTGCCTGAGGTTGTGGGAGAATCGCCAGAGTTTGTGATTTCGAGGCTTGTGGTGAACGACGGTTGTGTCCCAAGCCCCAGCCTGGGCCACAGAGCTAGACCCTTTCTCCAAATCATCAGAATCATACACAGATTCTCAAATGCGCATGGTGTGTTCATATGAGACTGGCTTTAGAGCCAGGAAAAATGGGATTGGGTGGGAAGAAATGTTCCTGAATGAGCGATGTGTCCCTGGACTTTCTTGGTGGATGGTCCTCATTGCCTAGTCAGAGGGTCAGCCTGCCTGGGGCTCATTTCTCACCTAAGAGAGTAGAGCCGGCAGGAACCAGGCGAGGAAGGCTTGGGAACTCCTGCACCAAAGAGTGGGCAGTCATTGTTGGGGGTTGGGGTTGTAAGGTGCTGAGCGTGGTTAACCCTCACATGTGGGGGTGATGGAGGGTAATTATTGAGGGCAGAAGGTTTGCAAGAGAATGGATTTCCCTCTTTCTTTCTTCCTTCCTTCCTTCCTTCCTTCCTTCCTTTCTTTCTTTCTTTCTTTCTTTCTTTCTTTCTTTCTTTCTTTCTTTCTTTCTTTCTTTCTTTCTTTCTTTTCTTTCCATACTAGGTT
>NW_007154087.1:0-876 GCF_000164805.1 Carlito syrichta | reverse complement strand
CAGGCAGCCCTCCTGTGTCAGCCCTCTAGCAGCTGGGACTCCGGGGACACCACACCTGATTCAATTTAGGGACCTCTCGCTGAGATGAGTTCTGGCCACGTAGCCTGTGCTGGTGTCCAACCTCAGGGCTCAGGCAGATTCCTGTCTCAGCCTCCCAGGTTCCAGAGCTGAGGACCATGAGCCATGGTGTCCAGCCTGGACTTACACATGGTGTTGATGGGGTTGATGCAAAGGCACGCCCCAGGACAGAGGCCACTACATTCTTTGTAGCTGGGACCGTGGGTGTCACCATGTGTGACTTGAGGGTTTGTGTTCTGGGGAGCGACGAGGTCTCATTATGTGGCCCAGGCTGGTCTCGAACTCCCGGGCTCCAGTGTTCCTCTGCCTCGGCCTCCCAGAGCCATGTCCGATAGTCTGCAGATATACTGTCTTTTGGGAACTCTACACTCAAGGCTGAGGTGTCCTTCCCCAATGATCTCTGTCTGTTCATGATGATCCCAATACCATACATAAATGGATGCTCTTCTTTTCTTTCTTTTTTTCTTTGAGTCAGAGTCTCACTGCATCACCCAGGCTGGAGGGTGCTTGCTCGCTCCAGGCCACTGCAGCCTCGGCCCATGGGGTCTGGCGAGACTTCCACTCCCAGACATCTGAGTAGATGGAACAACAGGCGCACGCCAACATACCTGGCTCATTTGGGATGGAGGGTAGAGACAAGGTCTCACAAAGTTTCCAGAGCACATCTCGAATCCCTGGGCTCAGGTCATCCACTGGCCTCGCTCTCCATACACTGAGATGATGAGGCTGAACCCCCAAACTTGATCCTTCATCGAAAATGAACAAGAAGGCCTTGCATGGTGGCCAATGCCTGGGATT
>NW_007154086.1:0-395 GCF_000164805.1 Carlito syrichta | reverse complement strand
TTCTTTTCTTTCTTTTTTTCTTTGAGTCAGAGTCTCACTGCATCACCCAGGCTGGAGGGTGCTTGCTCGCTCCAGGCCACTGCAGCCTCGGCCCATGGGGTCTGGCGAGACTTCCACTCCCAGACATCTGAGTAGATGGAACAACAGGCGCACGCCAACATACCTGGCTCATTTGGGATGGAGGGTAGAGACAAGGTCTCACAAAGTTTCCAGAGCACATCTCGAATCCCTGGGCTCAGGTCATCCACTGGCCTCGCTCTCCATACACTGAGATGATGAGGCTGAACCCCCAAACTTGGTCTTGATCCTTCATCGAAAATGAACAAGAAGGCCTTGCATGGTGGCCAATGCCTGGGATTCCCAGCATTCTGGGAGGCCAAGGTGGGAGGATGGCT
>NW_007154085.1:0-664 GCF_000164805.1 Carlito syrichta | reverse complement strand
CCACCGGCTGTGCTTTGGTGATCCTCATGCTATGGCCTCCTGAAAGGCCGGACAAATGTCAGGCACCATCAAGCTCAGCTCATTTGTTTGACATCTTGTAGAGAGGAGGTCTGACCAAGGTACATAGGCTGGTGTCGAACCTGGGTGCTCAGGCCTCATCTTACTTTGACCTCCCAGAGTGCCCAGATGACAGGTCTGTGCCCCCCCGCCAGGCCTCCCACCACAAGGTCTGCTCCCTTCTGACAACCTGAGACTTCAGGGAGGGCAGCCAGGGTCACCTGGTGAGCCCTCCAGAGGAGGAGAGCTTAGCACATGGGCGTGTCTCCACTGGGATGCCCACAACTCCTCCCACCTTATTCCCCAGGGTGAACCTGCTTGCTCCTCCCAGGGGTCAACATGGGGAAAGGGAATGTGTGACTCTCAAAACTTAAGGGTGGCAGGGGCAGCCAGGCAACTCAAGCCTGTATCCTTGGCACTTGGGGAGGCCGAGACAGGAAGATGGCTGGAACCTGGGTGCTCCAGACAAGCTGGACACCATAGCAAGCCCCCACCTTGACTCCAAGCAAAACCCAGAAAATGTTGGGTGAGGGCCAGTCTCGGCAGGAGGATCGTCTATGGCCCAGAGTTCAACCTGGTAGGAGACCTGGATGTAGATCAGATGGAA
>NW_007154084.1:0-839 GCF_000164805.1 Carlito syrichta | reverse complement strand
TCCTGCTGGTTCTCCTCTCCGAGGTGAAAAATGTGTCCCAGGCAGGCCAGCCCCCTGACTCGGCAACGAGGACCTTCCACAAAGGAATGCCGGAGACACATACCTCACCCGGGCACATTTATTCAACCCCAGACCCATTTTCTCTGGCTCTAAAGCATGTCACCATTTGAATACGCCAGGGACAGTTGAGAATCTGTGTACAATACTGATGTTTTTAAGAGACAGGGTCTGACTCTGTGGCCACTGCCTGGGCCGGAGACATGACCTTCATTTTCCTCCAGTTTTGATATTGCAGGCTCCAGTGATTCTCCTGCGTCAGCATCTGGAGTTGCCAGGATGATGGGTACCACGACCCCAGACCACCTGTTTAGATGGGTGCAGAGATGGGGTCTCCCTGCGTGGACTTGGTGGCCTTGAAATCCTGGGCTCCAGTCATTCTACTGCCTCAGTCTTCCAGAGCGCTGGGAATCCAGGTGTGGGCCGCCACATCCAGCCTTCTGGTTTGTTTTCACGATGGATCAAGACTGGGCTTGGGGGCTCAGCCTCATCCTCACAGCGAATTGGGGGCCAAGTCTAGAAGCCGGCCTGAGCCCATGGGTCCAAGATGTACCTGGGCAACATGGAGAGAACTCATCTCTACTCTTCATCCCAAATGAGCCGGGTGTGGTGGTGCACCCATGTCATTCCAGCTCCTGAGATGTCTGGGGAAGAAGGCTCACTGGAGTCCCATGGGCTGAGGTTGCAGTGCCGAGAGCTAGCCACTGCCCTCCAGCTTGGGTGACAGAGTAAGACTCTGACTCAAAAAAAGAAAGAAATGAAGAGCTTCCATTTGTGTATGG
>NW_007154083.1:0-777 GCF_000164805.1 Carlito syrichta | reverse complement strand
GGACTTGGTGGCCTTGAAATCCTGGGCTCCAGTCATTCTACTGCCTCAGTCTTCCAGAGCGCTGGGAATCCAGGTGTGGGCCTCCACATCCAGCCTTCTGGTTTGTTTTCACGAAGGATCAAGACTGGGCTTGGGGGCTCAGCCTCATCCTCACAGCGAATTGGGGGCCAAGTCTAGAAGCCGGCCTGAGCCCATGGGTCCAAGATGTACCTGGGCAACATGGAGAGAACTCATCTCTACTCTCCATCCCAAATGAGCCGGGTGTGGTGGTGCACCCATGTCATTCCAGCTCCTGAGATGTCTGGGGAAGAAGGCTCACTGGAGTCCCATGGGCTGAGGTTGCAGTGCCGAGAGCTAGCCACTGCCCTCCAGCTTGGGTGACAGAGTAAGACTCTGACTCAAAAAAAGGAAAGAAATGAAGAGCTTCCATTTGTGTATGGAGTTGGGATCATCGTGAATAGACAGAGATCTTTGGGGAAGGAGACCTCAACCATGGGGCTAGAGTCCCCGATGACAGTGGATATGGAGACAATTGGGCTGTGGCTTTGGGAGGCCAAGGTGGGGAACTGCTGGAGCCCGAGAGTTTGAGACCAGTCTGGGGCATGTAGCGAAAACTTGTCACTTCCTGGAACACCAATATTGGAGTGGCACATGGTGGAGCCCGTGGTCCCAGCTACAAGTAATGTGGTGGCCTCCATCCCAGGATGTTCCTTAGTGTCACTCCTGCTGACAGAACCTGTGATTCCAGGTAAGGCACTGTGTCTCACGGCCATTAGA
>NW_007154082.1:0-2549 GCF_000164805.1 Carlito syrichta | reverse complement strand
CCAAATGCAGGGGACCACTTAAGCCTGGGAGAAAAGACCAGTCAGGGCCATGGACCAAGACCTCATTGGTCCACAGAAGGCAAATTCTGGAGTCACATGTGGTGGCACCCATGGTCCCGGCTACATGGGATGTGGTGGCATCTGTCCTGGGGCATTTCTTTCCATATCAAACATGCAATTCCAGACTGGAAACCATAGCTCACAGCCGTCAGATCCTCACCCTTGTAAGCTGAGGTGTGAGGCGGCCCTAAGCCCAGGAATCAAAGACAAGCCCAGGTGATGTGGCCAGACCTTGTCTCAGTAAGAGGTCCTCAAAATTGAGTCATGTGGTGGTCCCCATAGTCTGGGCTGCTCGAGGGTTGAGGGGGAAGGACCACGTAAGCCCCAGAGGTCGAGTCCCCAGAAACAACAATCGTGCCAATCGAGCCTCAGTGCAGCCATTGGAGACTACAGTGACAAAGAAGACGCCTCCCACATGTGTCACAATAGGCATTCTTGGCTCCCCATTTAAAGGTCCGTGTGGACAGGGGACAATGCAGTGATTGGGAGAGGAAGGGGTCCTACCCTCGCCCAAGGGTGACAGAGAGGACAACCTGAACCTGGGCTGGCCTTGTCATTGTCAGACCACCTTGATCGCTCTAAACCTGATGGCTATCCTAACTCAGGGTCGTTTGTCCCATGAGCTCATGCATGTCTTTGCTGTTGGGTACAGTTGTGGAGGGTGGGTGCAGGCCTTCTGGGGCAAGTAGCCAAAGGTGTAGCACAGACATGCCTGGTGGCCACACATGAAACCTCCCATTAATAACAGGCCAGAACGTGCCTGTTTTTCTCCCAACACTGAGAGTGACTCCTCGCTCTGTGTGGCAGCATTGGTGTTGGTGGTGGAGGTAGTGATTATTATTTGGAGTCGGAATCCCACCCACTCACCAAGGCTGGATTGCAGGGGCATGCTCATGGCCACTTCGGACTCCAACAACTGGGCTCAGGTGATCTTCCTACCTCGGCCCCATGAGTGGCTGGAACCACAGGCCTGGGCCACCACGCCTGGCTAATCTTTCAATTTATTTTTGATGGCTAAGACGAGGTCTCACCCCATATTCCAGGCTAATGTCAAACCCATAGTCTCAGGCTGTCCACTCACCTGGGGTTCTGAATGGTGGCGATGCCAGGCTGATATACTGATCCCAGCTTGTGGTTGTGGTGGTGGTGGTGGTTGGTATTATTATTCTGAGTCAGAGTCATGCTCTGTCACCAAGGCTGGAGTGCAGGGGCCTGCTGTCAGCCACCGTGGCCTTCACTGGCTGGGGACTGGTGAACCTCCCACCCCGGCCTCCTGAGTGGCCCTAACAACGGGTGTTCATCACCACGCTTGTCTCATTTTTTGTTTTTGTAGAGACAAGATCTTGCCAAGGTGCCCAGGCTAGTCTCGAATACAGAGACTCAGGCCATTCTTCCATCTCAGCCACCCAGAATGATGGGATGACAGGCATGAGCACTCACACCAAGACTCCACACACCTCAGGCCCCACTGTGAGACTGGCTCCTTTCCAATGACCTGGGACCCTGGAGAGTGTGGACAGAGTCGCCCACTGAGCCCCTCCCATAGGGAGAGCCTGGTGTACGGTCATGTCTCTGTCAGGGCACCACCCATCGACTTGCCTCATTCCCCAAGTTCAAACTGCTCAATCCTCCAAGGGGCTGTCTTGTGGAAAGGGAGGGCATGACTCTCAAACATCCAATGGGGTGGAGTGTGCCAGTCGACTCACGCCTGTCTCCTTGGCAATCAGGGATGCCGAGATGGAAACATGGTTGGAACCCAGGAGCTTGTGACCAGGCTGGACACCATACCAAGCCCCCACCTCAAAGGGAAGCAAAACCCAGAAAACCTGGGGGGAGGACAGGCCTCCGCGGGAGGATCACCTCAGGCCAAGATTATAAGACCAGAAAAGAAGACAAGGAAGTCGACTGCCAGAATCCAGCTCCACCCAGGTTCAGGATACCTTAAAGGCGGAGTCGGCATCGGCGATTGGGGGGAAGAAGAGAGAGAGAGAGAGAAAGAGAGAGAGAGAGAGAGAGAGAAAGAGACTGGACTCCAGTCTAGTGCAGAAGCGATGTGTGTTATTGGAAATTACAATGGGTCTTTTATACACAAAGGCAGATGTGGGAGTGGCGTCCCCCACCCACCAGAAACCTTAATCCATGAAACCTTAATCCAGAAACCTTAATCAATGATTACCTTTAAACCCTTTTCATATGATAATCTTAAAATCCCATAACAAAGGATAACCTAATCTGTGACTGACATATTCTATAAACCTTTTTCATCCTAAGCTAAATGATTTATGCCAAATTAAACAATTGTATTGAAGCTTAAGTATTTACTTTACAAATGAAAGTCGCCCATCCCAGAATGGCCCAGTCCAAATTTCACAGTGGGCTAACTTCAAGTAACCCAGCCACATTCTTTCAACAAAATGGCTGTCTTCTAAACTATATTCTACAATTTTACACCTTCAATAAATCCTAAGATCATGACCCCAGAAGCCTGT
>NW_007154081.1:0-728 GCF_000164805.1 Carlito syrichta | reverse complement strand
AGAGAGAGAGAGAGAGAGAGAGAAAGAAAGAGACTGGACTCCAGTCTAGTGCAGAAGCGATGTGTGTTATTGGGAATTAAAATGGGTCTTTTATACACAAAGGCAGATGTGGGAGGGGCGTCCCCCACCCACCAGAAACCTTAATCCATGAAACCTTAATCCAGAAACCTTAATCAATGATTACCTTTAAACCCTTTTCATATGATAATCTTAAAATCCCATAACAAAGGATAACCTAATCTGTGACTGACATATTCTATAAACCTTTTTCATCCTAAGCTAAATGATTTATGCCAAATTAAGCAATTGTATTGAAGCTTAAGTATTTACTTTACAAACGAAAGTGGCCCATCTCAGAATGGCCCAGTCCAAATTTCACAGTGGGCTACCTTCAAGTAACCCAGCCGCATTCTTTCAACAAAATGGCTGTCTTCTAAAACTATATTCTACAATTTACACCTTCAATAAATCCTAAGATCATGACCCAGAAGCCTGTGACCAATACTAAGGCTGTTAGATGTGACACGAGTTTGAATTATAAGATGTGTGAAAGCCAAAATTGCAGTTTACGGAAGAATAGGAGCAATGAGCTTCTAAAGTTAGCCTGTGCTCATCCCGGTCTCAGAGTTTTTATGTTTTGCACTCACAGGATCTTAATCTTGTTAGTGCTGAGTAGAAAGGGGGAGAAAATGGGGTCAAATAGCTCCCAAATGCATCCTAGTGGTCTG
>NW_007154080.1:0-1225 GCF_000164805.1 Carlito syrichta | reverse complement strand
TTACTTTACAAATGAAAGTCGCCCATCCCAGAATGGCCCAGTCCAAATTTCACAGTGGGCTAACTTCAAGTAACCCAGCCACATTCTTCAACAAAATGGCTGTCTTCTAAAACTATATTCTACAATTTACACCTTCAATAAATCCTAAGATCATGACCCAGAAGCCTGTGACCAATACTAAGGCTGTTAGATGTGACACGAGTTTGAATTATAAGATGTGTGAAAGCCAAAACTGCAGTTTACGGAAGAATGGGAGCAATGAGCTTCTAATGTTAGCCTGTGCTCATCCCGGTCTCAGAGTTTTTATGTTTTGCACTCACAGGAGCTTAATCTTGTTAGTGCTGATTAGAAAGGGGGAGAAAATGGGGTCAAATAGCTCCCAAACGCATCCTAGTGGTCTCGGGATCAACAGCCCTTCCTGATCCCTAATGCTCAGTGGGTCTCCATGGCTGGCTCCCAATAGTCGACCAAATGGAAAGCTTGTGATCACAGCTGTTTGGAAGGCTGAGGCCGAGAGGAAGGGCCTAGTTGGGCTCAGTGGGCCTCCATGGCTGGCTCCCAATAGTCAACCAAATGGAAAGCTTGTGATCACAGCTGTTTGGGAGGCTGAGGCCGAGAGGAAGGGCCAAGGTAGAGCCACCAGGGCTACCTTGTGAGGGAACAAGAGAGAACAAGAAGAAAATAAAAAGAAAGAAAGAAAGAAAGAAAGATAGAAAGAAAGAAAGAAAAAGAAAGAAATACATTCACTTGCAAACTTTGTGCCAACAGTCCTGCCCCCCCACCCCCCACATGTGAGGATCCCTCAAGCTTGTCAGGTTCCAGGCCCAACTCTCACCCAATGGTTGCCCCAGCTTTGGTATGGGGGTTCCCGAGGCTCCCTTGCCTGGTTTTTGTCAGCTCTCATCTCCGAGGTATGAAATGTGCCCCAGTCAGGTTGATGCCCCAACTGGACAATGAAGAACTTCCACCAAGAAAGCCCAGGGACACATCCCTCAATCGGAGCCTTTTCATTCCCACCAGTCCCATTTTTCCTGGCCCTAAATCCAGTCATACTGTGAACACACACCACGCAGTTGAAGTCTGTTTAAGATTCAGGTGATTTTGAAGACAACGTCTGGCTCTGTTGCCCAGGTTGGGGCCTGGGAACACAACCATCGTTCACCATCAGCCTTAAAATTGCAAACTCTGGCGATCTTCCTGCCTCATCCTCCAGAGTGGACAGGAA
>NW_007154079.1:0-825 GCF_000164805.1 Carlito syrichta | reverse complement strand
CAGGTGTGGTGGACCCCAGAGTCCTGGCTGCCTGGGACCAGAGTGGGGAGGACCACCTGAGACCCAGAGGATGAGGTCCAGGGGACCACAATTGCATTGTTCCACCCCAGAATGACCGAGACTCCGGGGACAAAAAGACCCCTCCCACCTCCATCATAATGGGGGTCCACAGCTCCCAAGGGAAATGTCCACGTGGGTGGGGGACAATGGAATGATCGGGAGAGGAAGGGGCCTTTCTTCCTGCCCAATATTGACAGAGAGCATATCCAGAACCTGGGCTTGCTGCAACTTTGCCAGACTGCCTTGATCATGCTATGACCAATGGGGCCGTCTTTTCAGTGAACTCATTCACATCTTTGCTGTGGGGCATGAGCGAGGAGGGTGGAGGCAGGCCTTCTGGGTTGTGCGGAGGAAAGCATGGGAGGGACTTGCCTGGTGCCCACCTTTGAAACCTCCCATGAAAGAAAGCCCAGAAAGTGCCTTTTCCTCTCCCATCCTTGAGAGTGACTCCTTGCACTGTTTGGCATGTGTGGTGATGATGGTGATGGTGGTGATTGTTATTTGGAGTCAGAATCTCACTCATCTACCCAGGTCAGGGTGCAGGGGCATGCTAATGGCCACCTTGAACTCCATCTGCCAGGCTCAGTCAATTCCCCTGCCTCAGTCCCCAGAGTGGCTGGAACCACAGGACTGCTCCACCATACCTGGCTAATCTTTGGATTTATATTTGATAGCCAAGACGTGGTCTCGCCCCCTGTCCCAGACTGGTGTCAAACCCACTGGCTAATTCCATCCACTTGCCTGGGCCTCCGAAGGGCCAGGATG
>NW_007154078.1:0-2123 GCF_000164805.1 Carlito syrichta | reverse complement strand
CTGCAGGATAAGAGAAAAGTAATGAAGACACCTGGACAAGAAAGGTGATTACAAAGCTCTGAAGGTCATAGAAGCCCCAGAAGAGAACTATTGCTACATGAAGAACTTTGCACTTGGAAACTTTCTGGAGACAGTTCAAAAACTGTAATTAGGGACTTTTGACTAAAACTATCATCTTTGGCTTTATGAATAAGACTCATTGTCTGAATGTTTATAGGGATCATGGTTTGTTTGTTGCTAAGACCACTAGATGGTAATATCTTTTAGAGGATATGTATGTGAAGGAATTTTCTTTGTCTTGCCCCTTTGCAAATGGTATAAAAGGTTTCCCTTAGCTAACATTAAAGGTCATCTGTTCAGGAAGCAGGTGCCCGAGTATAATATTTTCATTAGGGGCTCAGCCTCATCATCCCAACGCTGTGGGAGGTCAAGGCCAGTGGCTGGCCTGAGCCCTTGGACTGAGACCTGCCCGGGCACCTCAATGAGACCTCATCACCACCCTCCATCCCAAACAATCCAGGCATGGTGGCATGGGCCTGTCATTCTGGCTCCTTGAAAGACCAGAGAAAAGATCGCCAGAGCCCAGCGTGCCAAACCTGCAGTGGCTGGGAGCGAGCCACTGCCCTCCAGCCTGGGTGACAGAGTGAGACTCCAACTCAAAGAAAAATGTAAAAGAAAAAAAGAACATCCATTTGTGTATGGTGTTGGGATCATCGTGGACAGATATAGATCATTTTGGGATGGAGACCCCACCTTGGGCCTAACTTTCCTGAAATACATTGAATCCGCAGAAAATCAAACTGGCTTTGGGTGTCCGAGTCGGGGAAACACTGGAGCCTGGGAGTTGGAGAACAGCCTGGGACACTTGGTGGGACCTCTTCATTCCCCATAATGCAAACACTGGAGTCATGCATGGTGGCCTCCGTGGTCCTGGCTACATGGGATATGGTGGCCTACATCCAGGGGCATTCCTCAGGTGTGGTGGCTCCCAGAGACCTGGCTGCTTGGGGCCCGAGGCGGGAGGAGCTCCCTCCCCCTGCATGTTGAGACCTGCGGAGCCATGATCATGCCGCTGCGCCAATCCTGAGGTGACAGAGACTCTGGCAACAAAAAAGATGCCTCCCACGTGCATCATGACCTGCGTCCACTGTTCTCCAGGGAAAAGTCTGTGTGGGAAGGGGAAGATGGAGTGATCGGGAGAGGAAGGGGCTCTCCCCCCACCCGAGGGTGGCAGACAGGGTGTCTGGAACCTGGGCTGGCCCTGACATTGTCAGACAGACTTGATCGCTCTGTGCCCAATGGCTTCCCTAGCATGGGGTTGTCTGTTTCATGAGCTCACACACATTTTTGCTGTGTGGTCCAAGTGTGGAGGATGGAGACAGGAATTCTGGAGTGCATGTCCAAAAGTACAGGATGGATGTGCCTGGTGGCCAGCTTTGAAACCTCCCACAAATGACAGGGCAGAAAGTGCCTTTTCCTCTCCCATCCCTGAGGGTGACACCTCATGCTGTGTGGCAGGGGTCATGGTGTTGGTGGTGGTGGGGATTATTATTTGGAGTTGGAATCCCACCCTGTCACCCAGGCTGGAGTGCAGGGGCATGATCACGGCAACTGAGGACTCCACCTGCCAGGCTCAGGCAATTCAACCACCCCGACCCCTGAGTGAATGGAACCACATGCCTGCACGAACATGTCCAGTTAATCTTTCATTTATTTTTGATGGCCAAGATGAGGTCTCACCCCATTTCCCAGGCTGGTGTTGAACCTGCTGGTTCAGATCTCCACTCACCTGGGCCTCAGAAAGGTAAGGATGCCAGCCTGAGAACCAGATCCCGATCTGTGGTTGTGGTGGTGGTGGTGACTGTTATTATTATTCTTAGTCAGAGACCCACTCTTTCAACATGGCCAGAGTGCAGAAGTCCACTCTTGGACACAGCACCCTCCATCGGTTGGGCTCCAGTGAATCTCCCGCCATGGCCTCCCAAGTGCCTGGAACAACAGGCGTGGGACACCACACTTGGCTCACTTTATTGGCTTCTTGTAGAGACGAGGTCTTGCCAATGTTGTCTGGCTCATCTTGAACACTGGGTCTCAAGCCATCCTCTTGCCTCAGTGCCCCAGAG
>NW_007154077.1:0-684 GCF_000164805.1 Carlito syrichta | reverse complement strand
AAATACCAGGGTTACATCCCTCACCCAGGGACATTTCTTTCCCCCCAGTCTTATTTTTTTTGGCTCTAAAAGCCAGTCACCCCTATGAACATACCATGCACATTGAAAGAATCTGTGTATGATTGTGATTTCTAAGGAGACAGGGTCTGGCTCTGTGGCCCAGACTGGGGCTTGGGGGCATGACCGTCATTCACCATCAGCCTCGAAATCGCAAGCTCTGGTGACCCTCCACCCTCAGCCTCTGGAGTGGCTGGGATACCAGGCACGTTGTCCGCAGACCCATTATTTGGATGGGTGCAGAACAGGATCTCCCTGTGTGGCCCAGGCTTTCATTGGGCTCCTGGGCTCCTGCCAACTTTCTGCCTTGGTCTCCCAGAGTACTGAGATTTCAGGCGTGGGCCACCGTACCAGGCCTTCTAGTTTGTTTTCGATGAAGGATCGAGATCGCGCTTGGGGGTTCAGCATCATGATCCCAACACTTTGGGAGGCCAATGCCAGCTACTGGCCTGAGCCTGCAGGCCAAGACCTGACTGGGTACCTCGGCGAGACTTTGTCTCTACCTTCCATCCCAAATGAGCCATGTGTGGTGTCACATGCCTGGCATTCTGGCTCCTCAGAAGGCTGGAGAAAGGCTCCTCTTTCCCAGCAGGCTGAGGTTGTGGTGGCCAGGAACGAGCCACCACC
>NW_007154076.1:0-854 GCF_000164805.1 Carlito syrichta | reverse complement strand
AAGAAACGAAAGAAAGAAAGAAAGAAAGAAAGAAAGAAAGAAAGAAAGAAAGAAAGAAAGAAAGAAAGAAAGAAAGAATGGCTGCTTCCACTTTGGTGTGGGATTCCTAAGGCTCCCTGGCGGGGTTCCTGCTGGTTCTTCTCTCCGAGGTGAGAAATGTGCCCAAAGCAGGCTGATCCTCCGACTTGGCAACAAGGACCTTCTGCCAAGCAGGCCAGGTACACATCCATCACCCAGGGACATTTCTTCCCCAACAATCCCTTTTTTCCTGGCTCTAAAACCAGTCGCCTGTGAACTAAACATAACAACGTGCAGTTGAGAATCTGTGTACAATTCTAATGTTTTTGGAGGCAGGGTCTGGTTCTGTGGCCCAGGCTGGGGACCAATGACATGATCGTTGTTCACCATCAGCCTCGAAATTGCTGGCTCTGGCAATCCTCCCACCTCAGTCTCAGGAGTGGCTGGAATGATAAGCACCTCAGTCTCAGGCCCCTGTTTGAATGGGTGTAGAGACAGTCTCTCCCTGTGTGGCCCGGGCTGGACTTGGCCTACAGGGATCCAGCCACCCTCTTGACTCGGCCTCCCAGAGCGCTGGGATTCTAGGCGTGTGCTGCCGTGCCAGGCCTTCTGGTTCATTTTTGATGAAAGATCACGGCCTGGCTTGTAGGCTCTGCCTCATCATTCCAGGGCTTTGGATGGCCGAGGCAAGTGGCCAGCCAGAGCTCAGAGGCCAAGACCCACCCAGACACCTTGACAAGACCCCGTCTGCACCCTCCAACCCAAATGAGCCAGGTGTGGTGACACACGCCTGTCATTTCACCTGCTCCAAAGGCTGGGGAAAGGCACTCTGGAGG
>NW_007154075.1:0-1184 GCF_000164805.1 Carlito syrichta | reverse complement strand
GGAGAGCATGGTGGCACCAGTGATCCCGGCTACATGAAACGTGGTGTCCTCCATCCTGGGGCCTGCTTTTGTGTCTCCCCCACTGACAGCACATGAAAATCCAGGTCGGGTACCTTGGCTTACGGCCATAAGCCCTCTGCCCTGGGAGGCTGAGGTGGGAGGCTGCCTGTGCCCAGGAGTCAGAGACCAGCCTGGGAGACATAGCCAGACCTCATCTCAGAGTGAGGTCCCCAAAATTGAGTCAGGCATAGTGGTGCCCAAAGTCATAATCATGCTTCTGAGCTCCAGACCAGCCGACGGAGATACCAGCAACAGAAAAAATGCCTCCCACATGTGTCAGTATGGTCCTCCAAAGCCTCCAGGGAGAGGTTCATGTGGGTGGGGGATGATGGAGTGATCGGGAGAGAAAGGGGACCTCCCCCCACTTGAAGGTGGCTAACCGGCGACCAGAACCTGGGCTGGCCATTCCATTGCCAGACCACATTGATCGCTCTGTGCCCAATGACTGGAAAAGTTCAGGGCCGTCTCTTCCATGAACTCACTTGCGTCTTTGCCATTAGGCAAGAATGTGAAGGATGGAGGCAGGCCTTCTGGGGCACGTGGCAAAAAGTATGGGATGGACATGCCCGGTGGCCACCTTTGAAACCTCCCACAAACGTCAGGCTGGAAAGTGCTTTTTCTTCTCCCATTCCTGAGGCTGACTCCTCGTGCTGGGTGGCAGGGGTGGTGGTGGTAGTGGTGGTTGTTGTGGTGTTGATTATTATTTGGAGTCAGAATCCCACTATGTTGCCCAGGTAGAAGTGCAAGGGCACACTAATGGCCACCACGCAATCCACCTTCCTAGCTCAGGCGATCCTCCCATCTTGGCCCCCTTAGTGGCTTGAACCACAGGACTGCACCACCATGCAAAGCTAATGTATGGATTTATTTTTGATGGCCGAGATGAGGTCTTGTCCTGTGTCCCAGTGTGGTTTAGAGCCAGTGGGCTCAGGCCAACCTCTTGCCCTGGCATCCCAAGCATAGGGGTAACAGGCGTGAGCCCACACGCCCATTCTCCACATCCCTCTTGGGGCCCCACTGTGAGTCCCACCCCCATCAGACGACCCGGGACCCTGGAAAGGGCAGTTGGAGTTACCCTTTGAGCTCATCCTGGGGAGGGCGCATGGCACATGGGTGTGTCTCCA
>NW_007154074.1:0-592 GCF_000164805.1 Carlito syrichta | reverse complement strand
CCTCAGCCTCCGGAGTGGCTGGGACAATGGGCACCATGACCCCAGAGCACCTGTTTGGATGGGTGCGGAGATGGCATCTCCCTGCATGTTCTGAACTGGTCTTGGGTTCTTGGACATCAGCTATCCTCCCGAATCAGCATACAAGAGCACTGTGATTCCAGGCATGGGCCATCATAACCGACTTTCTGGTCCATTTTTGAAGGATAAAGGCCTGGCTCTGGGCCACAGCCTCATCATCCCAGTGCTTTGGGAGGCTGAGGTCAGCAGCCGGCCTGAGCCCATGGGTCCAAGGCATGCCTGGGCAACTCAGCAAGGACTTGTCTCTAATTGCCATCCCAAATGAGCTGGGCATGGTGTCACACACCTGTCATTCTGGCTGCTTGGAAGGCCATGGGGGGAGGTTCACTGGAACCCAGCAGGGAGAGACTGTGGTGTCCGGGAGTGAACCACCACCCTCCAGCCTGGGAGATGGAGTGAGACTCCACTAATAAAACCATAAAGAAAGAAAAGAAGAGCATTCATTTGCATATGTAGTTGGGATCATTGGGGAAGGAGGCATCAGCCTTGGGCGTAGTGTTCCTGAAAGATGGTG
>NW_007154073.1:0-345 GCF_000164805.1 Carlito syrichta | reverse complement strand
GCTAAGGGTGTGCCAGGATGCGAGGGTCGTGGTGGGGAGTGGCCTGGACTTGGATGTGACCGCCTCTGAGTCCCCTAATCCCCAGGTGAGTACCTTGTCCTGTCCCAGAACCAGAGGGCGGTGCTTGCTCCCTCTGCAGATCTCTGTGAGGCAGGCCTTGTGGACAATGGGGAGCCTGCACAAGGAGAGGCGGGAGGATCAAGCAGCTGCAACACAGATCCACAACCCCCAGGAGCACCGGGCTTGGACATCCATCCAGGCATCCCATGTTTCTCCTGGGCTGAAAAGAGGGGTGTGGCGATTTGGTCATCTAGAGTTCAGAGAAACGGAGCAGAGGCTCTACCC
>NW_007154072.1:0-543 GCF_000164805.1 Carlito syrichta | reverse complement strand
GTTAAGTCAGTAAGACTGGAGTCAGGCCAGGGACCAAATTTGACAGTTGCCCTATGTCACACCTCCCCCGGGCATGTCAAAAACCTTTAAGAGTCTGGACTCACGTTGGCAGTGAAGAAAGCACTCCTATGTCCACATATGCAGTTAACATTGCATCCCCATAGTCACTGTCTCCCTTGATCACCACACCAACCCTGGGAAAAAGGCAGAATGTCATTATTTGGTAGGAAGGAAACCGAGGTTCTGGAATGAAATGTGATTGTGTCAAGTCACAGGGTGAATCAGCATCTCTGGACTCCCAGTCCAGTGCTCTTGCCTGATACCATGCTGCCTGCCTCTTCTAATTGGCTCCAGTCATCAGAATCTCCTAAGCCAAGCCCTTTCCCTGCTTCACTTTGGTTTATGGATTCTGAACCCACAGCGCTACCCTCCAGTCATCTGGAATCAAAGAAAATGCTATTGTTCTGAGGTTTTCTTCCTCAGAAAACTTAGCCAGCAGACACAGGGCAGACTGAGATGCAGGCATGTATTTCCTTGAGAGAA
>NW_007154071.1:0-424 GCF_000164805.1 Carlito syrichta | reverse complement strand
CCCCAGACCTCAGCGCTCCCTGGGGGGCAGGCTGCACGCGCCGTCGGTCACCCCTCCGTATCTCCGGGACCCACCGTCCAAGCGACTGCGATGAAGAGGAGCCTGTGCTGGCAGCCAGGTCCGATGCCCTGGATTCAGCCCCGCCTCCCGCCCAGCTACCTTCGCGCTGCAGAGGATGTGGGATGAGCGTGGGAGGGGCCGCATCCAGCGGCATTCCGCCCTGCTCACCTGGGGATCCCAAAGGGGCGCGGTTGGGGATCAAGGGCTCCTGGGGGAGGGCCGAAGGGATCAGGGAAAGCCCCAGCCTGGAGGTCGCAGGCGGCGTCCTCACGAGGGGGACCCAGCAGGCAGAGGCCCAGGAGCAGGGCTCTCTCTGCCTCCTGGGCCGGCCGGCCGGGGGCACGGCGCGAGCTCACGCCGCCGC
>NW_007154070.1:0-3629 GCF_000164805.1 Carlito syrichta | reverse complement strand
TACTCACCTTCAATTTCTCGACCCTGTTCTTGCTTGAAGTCACTGCAATTAAGCTTTTTGTTTTCTCCTTCTCTCTTACTTTGCAGAAACTGTCATGTTAGGGTCACCAGTGCTAAAATTCACAACTCTCATCTCACTTTGTGATAACAGCATCTGGCACAACTAATCACCCTCTTCTTGGAAACACTTTCTTCTGGAACAGCACATCCTCCTAGTTTTCCTCCCAGCTCTTTAGCTTTGTTTTTCCCTTCTCAACTTTGCTGATTATTTCTCACCTGCTGCCTTCTTAACATCGGAGTGTCTGGGACATGACCTGAGATCTCTCCCTTTTCTCCACACACCTGTTTAAATTTACTAAGGAGTCTCATCCCATCACTTGTTATTAAATGTTGTCTTTATGCTGAAGGGTTTCAGCTCATATATCCAGCAGTCTGATGATAGCTCCACCTGAATATCTGAAGACATCTCACAGGAAGCCTCTGCAGATGTGAACTCCTGGTCTCTCACCCAACATGCTCTTTCGTGGTGTTCCATTTCTCCGATACTGACAACTCTGACCATCAGTTTACTCAGGCCAGAAGCCTCTGACTCATCCTTAGTCATTCTCTGATGCATGCTCCACATCTGTTTCATCTGCAGATCCTGTTAGCTCTATCTTAAGCACATATCCAGAGTCGTTCACCTTTTCTGCAATTATACATCATTATCTTTTGCCAGGGGAGATATTGCAGTATCCTGTAATCAGTCTTACTGTGTCCACCCTAGCTGTTGACAGGCTGTTCTCAAAATACCAGCAAGAGGGCTCCTGTTGAAATGCAACTCAGAGCATGCATGACTGTGCTCAGTGACTTTCTGTCTCACTCACTTACCTGCTTTCTGACTCATTCATTCTCACAGTAAAACTCAGGTGGTATCTGTCACTTCCCCATCCCGTCCTCTTAACTGTTTGATTGTATCTCTTTCTCTAGTTCCCTTTTTCTAGACCAGGCACTCTGGACTTCTTGCCTTTCCTCTGATGTGCTAGACATGCTGTTACACCAGGGTCTTTGCGTTTCCTGGTCTCTCTGCCCAGAACATCTATTTTCTTGGATGTGGGCATGGCACACTTTCTCATTTCTTTCAACTCACTGCTTAAATGTCACCCCTCAGTGAGGCCTTTCCCATCTTCCTGTTTAAATTTATGGGAGTTCCCGTCACCCCATCATCTGCTCCATGCTTCATCATCTAACATGCTATATGTTTTACTTATTTATTTTGTTCTTATTTTTTATTTTCCCAGATGGTAAACTTCATGAGGATGTGATTTTTTTTTGGGGGGGGGCTGTTTGCTGCTGTTATCCCTAGCACTTAGGAAAGTCTCTATGCAAGGCTAAGTACTTTATACACATTTGTTGAATACAAGTGAGAATTATTTGATCTTTTCAGTATCCTGATTTTTCTGTTACAGATAAGAAACGGAGCCTTAGGGAGTTTAGTGATTTGTAGTGAAAACTCTCCGACCCAGGTCTGACTTGCCTGATGGAGCAGTTGCTGCCTGCCTCCAGCCTTCCACTGGGATGCTGTGTGCATGGGCCTCACATCAGGTGACTCTCATTATGGAGAGCAGAAGCCATCAGTACTGTGCATCTTATTTGTGCTTCTGCCCTCAATGTCTAGGAGAAAAAAAGAAACATATTTCTAGTCTTTTGTTCATGTTGAAGCAGTTTCTGCTACATAATGGGAACTTGTTTGGAGAGACTTGTTAAGCTGTTTCCTCAAACCAAACATGTTTTGGGGCAGGAGATTTCTGAGAAACTCACCTTTCCTGACTTCCAGTGGCAAGTGGGCTATACTTTTATACCAAGATGAGACACTTCTGAATCCCATGAGTTTGAAGGAGCAGGAATAATTAAGAAAGCTCCTTGTTTAGTTAAGGTGGCTCAGGTATTGCAGGGATGGGGAGCAGCTGGAATGCATGTTAATTTTCCACCACTGAGTTGTTCTTAGTTCAGTGGAATCATAGGTTTTCAAAAAATATCAAGCTACTCACAGTCGAATAGGGAATTGATGAGGGCTAGAGGTCACAGTTTCAGAAGATAGTCACAGATCATGGTAAGTATGAATCACCCTTGACGTTTTTGCAGCTGCTTTTAGAGTTGCAAACTACAGCATGTGTCTGGTTGGCATTTCCCAACACCTGCCCCATTTTTGGTTCATATTCAGAGGTAATGATTGAGCTGAAAGTGAACTCTGTATACTAAAAATAACTGGTATCACTGGATTGTGGAAATGAAACGTGAGGCCCAGATCTGTCCCAAAATATCACATGGCCAGACTGTGTGTGGCCATTGTGTTCTGTCTGGACCTCTGTAATAAACATTTCTAATAGAATGGTGGCATTGGCTGAGAGATGGTAAAATGTCAAGTGAGAATTGAGTACGTTAATAAAGTTGTACCTTGTGGTTTAAATGGACCAAGATATTATCAAACGCTTCCAATTTGAAGAGTTTCAAACTCCAGATTCTCTGTTCTCTTTAGTGAGCACAGCTGAAGGCTCTGTTCAGCTCTTTTAAATTTTTATTTTATTATTTTTATTTTTCTAAGAGATAGGGTCTTACTCTGTCATCTGGGCTGTAGTGCAGTGGCATGATCATAGCTCACTGCAGTCTCAAGCTTCTGGGCTCAAGCAATTCTCCTGCCTCAAACCCCAAGTAGCTGGGACTGCGGACACATGCCACCACATCTGACTAATTTTTTTAAAAAAATTTAATTGTAGAGACTGTTCTTACTGTGGTGGGCTAAACTGGTTTTGAACTCTTGGCCTCAAGTCATCCTCCCACCTCAGCCTCCCAAAATGTTGGGATTACAGGCATGAACCATAGTGCCTGGTCTGCTCAGCTTTTTGAGTCTGCACAGGTTTTTACTGCTGGGCTTTTGGTGTGTTCTGTAAGCACAAGCATGGGCAAGGATCCGAGCACAGCGGGCACAGATTTTGTGGCTTCCTCCTTAGGTGTCCCCCCATTTTCAGCCACTGGTCTCCCTGGGCTGTTCATTTTCTGACACCTCATGCCAACAAGAGGAGTTTGTTTGTCTGAATTCTAGCTGTCCTGATGCATACACTGGGTATTCCTCCTAGAACAAACCTTAGAAATGTCTTGCTCACCCACTACCCTTCCCTTCCTCCTCCCAAGGATCAAGACCCCCTCGGTTTATGCCTCCTTTTGACCCTTCTGCACCTTTATGTGGTTATTTGTTATATTTTGCCTAATTTACAATCATTAAATACGGGAAGGATAGTCTGAAGGAGGTAACTCTGCCATTACCTTCAAAACTCCAGTCCATTGTGATACATCATGTTTTCATGATGATTCAGTTTAATATGCTTTCTAATTTCCATTATAGTTTCTTCTTGAGCTGTAGGTATTATTGTATATGTATTAAAACTTTCTAATGAAGATTTTCTAATTATTGTTTTATTATTGATTCCTAACTTAACTACATCATAGTTAGAAAATATGTATGATTTTAATCCTTTAAAATTTGTTGAGATTGGATTTATAGCTCAGTATATGGTCGGATAATGTCAGGGTTTACTGTCTACTTGAATAAGATTTGTTTTCTTCGCTGTTGGGTGCAGGGTCCTGTGTATG
>NW_007154069.1:0-4334 GCF_000164805.1 Carlito syrichta | reverse complement strand
TTTCTCCATTTCACTATTATTAATTTGCTGCATTTTTGAATGTGTTGTGCATTCCATGAGTCTCAATGCCATGTCAACATTACCTTCTTTTTTCTCAGGGAAGGATCGAGTTTTTAATACTCTGTTATGCAAACAAGGAATTGTTGGATTTGGAATCAGAATCACAGTCACTGGTGCTACTGCCATTGCAGAAATTCAGTTTGCAGATTACATCTTTCCTGCTTTTGATCAGGTAAGCACATTGCATTTTACCATTCATGAGCATTTCTCAGGTTGTTAGTGAAGTTTTAAGTATTGCCTCTACCCTCCCACCCCCATCCCCATCCCAAGGATGTTTTGTGACTGTGAGCTGGTTGTATTACAGTCACCATTTTGTTATGAGCATATATTTAAAGATCTGAGAGAATGGTTGGGAAGGAAGGCCTCACTGTGACATGTCCCTTTTTTCTTTCTTTCCCCAGATTGTGAATGAAGCTGCCAAGTACCGCTGCCACTCTGGGGATCTTTTTAACTGTGGAAGCCTCACTATCCGGGCCCCTTGGGGCTGTGTTGGACATGGGGCTTTCTATCATTCTCAGAGTTCTGAGGCTTTTTTTGCTCATTGCCCAGGAATCAAGGCATCCTCACTTGTGTACTTTATTTGATCTCTATTTGACTTTTCCATTTTGGCTGATTCTGTTAATATGAATGAATATGCCTATCTAGAGGAATTCTAGAACAACAGTGCTTTGGAATTTGTGTGAATTTACCTGCATTTAAGTAAGGGAGCCTAGCAGTTTTTTAAATATGCTGTCCAATGCCCAGTTTTATAGAATGTTCTTCTTAAAGCAGCACTGGCTTGACTCTAGCAATAGTTATAGACTTCAAAGAATAAGACTGAGAACACTGTTGGTTTATCTTCCCTCTCTTTGCAGAGCTTTATGTTTGTTTCTAACTTGTCTTTCTCACTCAACTGATTCTGAAATGATTTTAATAAATCTACCATTTAGTATATATTTACCTCAAAGTCAGAGGGATAGGACTTATTCCTTTTAATCCGTTTCTTACTTGTGAAATAGAATGAGAGAAGACTGTTGCCTACATGTGTTTTTTTCTGTCTAGAGTAAGGTAATATTTGCTCAAACAATCAATTCTGAAGCAACTCCCTTTTTCCTTTTATAGCCTACCTTTCACAATACCTTAGTTCTTTTGGAGAGAAGAGTATATTTTGAGTATTTTATGTCTACATTTTTTATATTAACATCTTTTTCATTTTTATTTTCTAAATAAGCTTTGTAGGGGATCACTATAGAGACCCACAGATATGTCAGTTCAGAGACATGTCTTTATTTTTTGACCACATGAATGGGTTGTGAACCTGTGTTTATGTTTTTATTTTATTTTATTATTTATTTATTTTTTTTTTGAGTTGGAGTCTCACTCTGTCACCCAGACTGGAGTGCAGTGGCACGCCTCTGGCCACTGCAGCCTTGACCTGCTGGGCTCCGGAGATCCTTCTGCCTCAGTATTCCAAGTAGCTGGAACTAGAGGCACGCGCTACCATGCCTGGTTAATTTTTTTAAAAATTTATTGTAGAGATGAGGTCTCACCAAGTTGCCCAGGCAGGTCTCGAACGCATGGACTTAGGCAATCCACTCACCTCAGCCTCACAAAGCATGGGATTACAGGCTGAGCCACTAAGCCTGGCTTGTTTTTATTTTATTATCTGTTTTTTCTACCGAATTAAAATCATCAAGTTTCTTATGACTTGAGTCAAGGTTGCCTGATTATTTTAATGTGAACTAGAAGTGGTGGGTTAGGAGAGAAGCCACACTTGAGACAACAGTTATTTTTGTGCTTGGCTGAACATTAACTCACATTTAACATTTATAACATCACTCAGAGTTTTCTAGAAGAATTCTTTCTTCTCAGTCCCCTGCCTTCTCTTTTTCTCCTCCTCTTTTTTTTCTCCAACTTCTCTTCCTTATTTTTCAGCCCAAATGAAAATATACATGAAGCACAAAAGGTTAATATGAAGAAAGTGATAAAGAGAAACTAAAAAGTAGAAACATTAAAGATATTATGTGATATTAATGTGTTCAAAGGTCTATTTACAGAAGATAAAATAGTGACATTTGTGCTGCTTTTTAATTTATGTACTTCAATAAAAATGGCATGAAAATGACCATGAAAGGCAAGTATAGTTTGCCTCAGGGAAACTTACTTTAGTCTTTGTGATGAATTCAGGTTTATTTGAATGATTCTCCTTCCTGTGTAATACTTGTCTTTATATGATTATTGCACAGTCATTACAAATTTGACATAGGTTTGTCATTTGAGGCAACACAGTATAGAAGTTGTGAAGCTTTGGTATCAGTCCGAGCAAGGTGAGGATCCCTGGTCCAGCAAGCAGTGTGAGCTGACTCAAGCTACTTATTCTCTCTAAGCCCCAGTTTCTATTTCTAAAATGGGGAAAATGATAACAGCTGCTGAGTGGGGTGACTAAGCAGTAGATGAATGAATTCAAAGAGTGCTTGGCCAAGTTAATCCATGGATTTCCTGCTGTCATTATCATCTTCCTCATCATCCTCATTCTTGAGAAGATCCTGGAGCTTTTTCCTGTGATGCGGACATGTGGAGTATCCACAATTGTCCTTTTGCTCTGCCTTATGTAACTGGCATTGTAGTGCCTGGATCGTAAAATTCAGTGGATTACTTTTTCACCTGTGAAATGAAGATGGTTTTCCTAGGAAAGAAAGAGGTTCTGGCATGTTGAAACTGGAGGAGAGAGTTGCATGCACTTTGAGAGTAGTGGCAGAGTATTCGTAGAAGATCTTTATTTACAGGCAAATACAAGTAGATAATGACAATATTACTTTTTTGCTTTGATGAATGCTCTTTGCAGATTTCTTTTATTTTTTAAATAGGGAAGTTTAGCTCCTTAAGAGCAGAGCAGTATCTTAGTTATCAGAGCATGGTAGGCATCTGATAAATAGTTGTTGGACAAAAGGAATTTGGGGGGGAACACAATATATAAACCTAATAAGTGGTAATTAGACTAAAAACAAATACTAGTTTTCTGCTTTTCATCAGTAACAATTGGTTATTTGATATCAGTGCTTTTTATAAGTGAGTTTACTGGGATACATTTTTACTAAAATTTTCTTTCAAAAAAATCTGTTTTTGCAGGTGGTTGTACCCAGAAGCCCTTTCCAGGCCAAGGGACTTCTTCTGTCATGCATAGAGGATAAAAATCCTTGTATATTTTTGAACCTAAAATACTTTACAGGGCAGCAGGTAAAGGTTTTCCTTATTTTATACTTGTGAATATCTTTATAAGCTTTGGTTTTTTATACTCCAAAAATTATCTTCTTTTCCTCATGAACTTGGTTTATATTTTTCTTATCAAATACATTCTGATTTTTTGGTATATTTCATTTGTTCTCATGTCAATTTTATTTTTGGGGAAAAAAATCCATCCAGCCATTTTCTATTTGTCTTGTGGAAACAGAGAAGCAGTTCAAAGTGGTAGCAAGAACAAAGGGACTATGTTGAAATACTTAGTAGGTGCTTAGTAAATGTGGATTGAATGAAAAAGTAAATGAGCTCATTTTGCTAAATATTGTCTAAGTGCCCCATTAGTTAAAGTGACCGTAAAGGTCTTTCTTCATCTAACTAGGATGCTTTTCATTGTGAAGGAGGCAGTGTTAGCAATTATGCTGTGCTGTCAGGTCTATGCTAGGTTGACTGTCTGAAGCAAACTGAGATGTTCAGTCACCCTCCTTTCATCTCAAAATCATGATTCTGTAAATTTGCATCTGTGACTGCTTATGTCTTAACTGTGTTGGATATTTTAAATAGCAAACAGTTTGTTCTGTCTGAAGTATATTTTATGTTGAATTCAAGAAACATTGCCTCAGCAAATTATTCTTTTCCTTACACTTAAGTTTAAAAGTATATTTTTTTGTTGTGATGTAATTTACATACAAAAAATGCATGGATATTAAGGTTTAACTGATGAGTTTTTGACAGCCCTGTATCTCCCTGTAAGCACTGGGAAGAACAAAATGTAGAACATTTTAGCCACTCCTGGAAGCTCCTTCTGCCTCTTCCTGTCAATTCATTCTCCTGACCCCAAACTCAGCCACTTTCTGATTGCTATCAGATTAGTTGTGCATGTTTTGGGGCTTCATGAAATCATGCTGTATATGGACTTTTGTGTTTCCCTTTTTTTGCTCAACCAAATGTCTCAGGATGCATTCATGTTGTTGCTTGTATTAGCAGTTTATTCATTTTCCATTGCTGAGTAGTAATCCATTGTATTAATATTCAATGTTTATTTCTACTACAATAAT
>NW_007154068.1:0-5248 GCF_000164805.1 Carlito syrichta | reverse complement strand
ACTAAATGGTGCATGTGTGTGTGTGTGTGTGTGTGTGTGTGTGTGTGTGTGTTTATTTTAAAAGTATACCCAGCTGGCATGAAAATCTTATAACTTGGCACAGTCTCCTAATGAAGTAAAGCTCACAACTCTAGGAGGTAAGTGAATGCTAAAGCTAGCTTTCTCCCTGAAGTTATCTTCCAGATTCTAGAGATTGAGCTTCTGTTTTGATAATTCCATGGGGGCACTGGGGATAGGAGATGAAGTCTAGAACCCAGTGAGATAGAGACATTGCTAAGAGCCCTTGCTTAAAGCCTATGGGGCCACATGCACAGTGTGAGGTATAAAAGTGGTAGAACAGAAATTTACCTGTCTTGACTCTGCACTGATGAAGAGGGAAGAAAAATCTTTCATAAGATTTTTTAAAATCACAAGATGCCCCTTAAACAGGATTATGATAGAAATACTTGCTAGTACTGTGGTCTGAGAACACTTAAGCAGATAATACTAATAACCAAGATAGTCCCACAGATAAAATCCCAAGTAAAATATAGTGTCTCTTTGAGCAGAAACAAGAGCAGACTTCAGATATTAACATTATTGTATCCAGAATGCAAAAAAGTAGTTTCACATGAAATAAAAGGAGACACTTCAGAATACAGGCAGGAGACAAGCACATTTGAAGGAAACAGAATGGAATGTTTGAAAAGAATAATATAATAAATGAAATAAAAAAGTTTCTGATGGTTTAATCAGTAATTTATAAGCAGGTGAAGGAAGAATTAGCAAGCTGTAAGGTAAGGTCAAAGAAATTACCAGAATATAGTTTGAGAAATAAAGAGAAAGGAAAATATGAAAGAGAGGCTGAGGATGAACGGAAAATGAGGAGATCTAATATATCTAAGGAAACAGAGATGAGCGCATTTCCTAATAATTTTCATTCATAAGATGTTTGCCACCTTGCACCATTAGACTAGATTGATGCAGTAGGACTATTTAACTGTGGCCTGCTTCTCTCCCCCCCTCCCCCCTGCAGTATTATTAATGTAGAAATGTTATTTCCCCATATCCTGAGTTACTAGTATTCCTTACATAATCCCTGAAATAAAGTATGTAAAGAATACTAGGCAAAGGGTTCTTGGAAAGCTAAAGTATTAGGCATCAGCAAAATTATCTGTCAATTCTAAGAAGAACTTATCTGTAATGTGAATTACCAAATCCTTTTCAAGGGTGATTCAGTTATGGAGGTAACTTCCAGGCTTTACCTGTGGTTATAATCCAACACCTTCTCATCAGTGAATCTCTCACTAGTGAACCTAGTGTCTCTAGGTTCCTTGTTTTCCTTAGTTCTTCTCACAGTTCCTGTCCTTACCTCAATCCATGTGGGTGAAAAGAGGCTGCCACCAGTTATATCTGTCCCCTGTGATCTCAGGACATGGAGATGTGACTCAAGGTCAGCCATTCTGGCTTCTTTCTGGGAATTTTAGTGTAGAGACAGAGCTTCACCTGCTGTGGTTTGTTTCACTTTCTTCTTCTTCTTTTTTTTTGAGAAAGCAGGATTTATTGAGAGGAAAGAAAAGCTCAAACAGTGGGAGGGGACCCTAGGCGGTTGCCAGTTCACTTTCTGTGGTGGAATGATTGAGATTGGGGCCCTGAGTGACTCTTGCTTCTTTATTCTTCCTTTGGTTAATAAGTTTCTCCTACATCCTTCCATTTCATCTTAAATTTAATGTGCTTCAAGTTTCAGTCTCCTGTAGACTTTGCTAACGTCATAGGTGATTTTGACTAATGTAATGCATAATCTTGGCTAGAGAAGAGACACTGCTCTCTTTCTCTCTCTTTTTTTGTGAATTGGGATCTCCCAATGCCTAGGCTGGACTGCAGTGACACAATCATGGCTCACTGCAGCCTTGTCCTCCTGGGCTCAAGCAATCCTCCCACCTCAGCCTCCCAATGTGCTGGGATTACAGGTGTGAGATGCAGTACCCAGCAGATGCTTCTCTTTCAAAATGAAAATACTCCTTGGTTGGAGTAGCATCATTAATGGCAACCTTTCATAACACTTTTAAAAAAAATTTTGATTCAGGCTGGAGTGCAATGGCACAATCATGGCTCACAACAGCCTTGATCTCCTGGACTCAGGCGATTCTTCCACCTCAGCCTCCCAAGTAGCTGAGACTACAGGTGTGCACCACCACACTTGGCTAATTTTTGATTTTTTTTTTTTTTTAGAGATGAGATCTCGCTATGTTGTCTAGGCTGGTCTTGAGCTTCTGAACCTTTCATAATTTGACATAGATGCTATTTTTGCCTTCATAGCTGAAACAGGAGTCTCATCTGTTTATTCATGAGCAGACTTCTTAAGGTTTCTGAGAGGGTTTAAGTGAGATAATTTGTATCTGCCTAGTCTTTAAGCACTTTCTGAACACATATGCTAGACACAGGGTTATGTTGTATAGACATATAGACTGCTCCATTTAATTCTCACAACGACCTTAGGAGTAAATTTTGTCATTGTTGCATTTTAGAGATGAAGACAGCCAGGATTCAGTTCTGGAGTCTGACTCTAGTGTCAGCTAGTGGGCATATTTGGCACCAAAAGCAAGCTTAAGAAACTTGCTCAAGCTCACAAACGTGTAGTAGGCGATAGAATTAATTTTAAACCAAGGTGTTTTAAACAGAGGCTGCCCTCTTTCTATATTACCCTATTTTGCCTCTTCTTATTATTGAATGGAGGGCATACGTGAAATATAACTTCCTCTGGTGTCCTAGTTTCATGCCATGAAACTTGCTGTTTGTTTTTAAAGTTTCCCCTGGAATTAAAATGCTCTACTCTTTAATTGAATATTTACAGTCAGCCCTTCATTTCTGTGAGTTTCACATCTATGCACAGATTGAAAATATTAGAGCAAATAATTGCATTTGCCCTGAATATGTGTGGACTTTTCTTCTTTCCACCATTCCTTAAACAATACAGTAGAACAAGTATTTACGTAGCATTTCTGTTGTGTTAAACATTGGGAGTGATCTAGCGATGATTTAATGTAGAGAGAGGATGTGCGAAGGTTCTGGGCAAATACTGTGCCCTTTTATGTCATGAACTTGAGCATCTGTGGGTTTGGTTTCCGAGGGTGTCCTGAACCAATCCCCCAGGGATGCCTAGGGAGGGCTGCGTTCTCCACGCTATGCATTAAGCCACCATGTCCCTGTTGAGTTCGTGGTCCAAGGTTTGACTGTGTTCATGTCTCCATTGGCTTAGAATTACTTTGCTTCTTTGAGAGTGATCAAACCCACACGTTAACAGTCTGGTGGTTGCAGGTGAGGGGTTTGGGGGCCTCTGCACCCTGTAGTCCACTGAGGGATGCAGTCACACATCCCCAGATGGAGGCAAAGGCATTTAGGGGAGAACTCATGTACCCTTGTGTCCCAGCTCCTCTCGGTCTTTCTGACACCCCTGTCTACAATGTGTAGAAATGACTTTTTTCATTTCAGCCATTGACTTTATAAGGTATACAGAGGGCAAAGATCGGTCACTGATTCATTCTGTATGTGGCAGTTTTCTTGAATTTTGTTTTTACTGGTTTTAATATATAATCAATGCATATAAAACTTTGTTTCTTCTGAATGTAGAAAGAAAAGGTAACCTAATGATATTTTATAATTTCTGATGATTGTAATTATGACACCTAAGTGCGATTAATCTTTTTTAGAACTGGAAGAGGGATGTTTAGAAAAGGTAGGTAAGGAAGAACAATCTAGGCTGTGTGAAAAATACACAATGGTTATGATTCAAAAAGAATGAGTCATTGTGACATTATCAGATATAGGCATCGTGTGGAGGAAATATTCTTTTATGTCTTTTGAACTTTGGGTTTCATTTAATTGAATGATAAGTGGTGTCGGTGATATTGAAGTGAATCTGAATGTTTTTCTGTGGTTCTTCCTTTTCCAGAAGGCAAGGCAGACTACAAGACTAAAAGCCTTTGTTTTATTTCTGGGATTTTCGGAACATCCAAAAATATTTCAGGTAAAATAGGTCATAACGAGATTGAGATTTTTTTTTTTAGTAAATACATTAATTATGTATGAATTGATATATTCTGAAGAGAGGAGCATTGTTTTAAGTGACTTTTTTCTTTTTTTGAGTTGGGTCTCACTGTGTCATTCAGGCACCATTATGGCTCACTGCAGCCTCGACCTCCTGGGTTCAAGCGATCCTTCTGCCTCAGCTTCTGGAGTAGCTGTGACTACCACCACACTGGGCTAACTTTGTGATTTTTTTTTGTAGATTTTTTTTGTATTTCCAAGTGGTCTCCTGCCTCAGCCTCCCAAAGAGCTGGGATTACAGGTGTAAGCCTCTGCACTGGGTCTTAAGTAGCTTTTTTTGATACTAGAAAACTTTAACATATTTTTGCCAGATATCAATGCACATAACACAGAATTAGTATTTTGTGTTTTACATTAAGCATATTATATTTGTGCAGGTTAATACCTTTAATACTAGGTATACTCAGTGACAAGAATAGGATGAGTCCATTAATGAGAGAAAATTTTATTCATTTGCTTGATTTTTGAGTTAAAGTTGAGATAATACTTACATAGAATTTAAAAAGTCAATGTGAATGAAAATAGCACTGTCTTACCTTCCTCTTTACACATCCATGCACCTCTCCCCACAGGCAACCACTTTCAACTCTTTTATCAGTTTCTCCTGGTCATTTATCATCATATTGGTTAATAATAGACTACTCGGCAAATGTTTAAGCATCGTTCTACCTTCCTCCTAGAGAAGGAACATGTAGCTCTTTGGTGGTATTTTCTTTCCCTGGCATGCACCCTTCCTCCCCTCAACATCTCACACTTCTTCCAGTAGCTTCATGGAGTCATATGACTTTGGCCCAGATTATAATCATAATGTTGCTATGACCGTAACCGGTATGGTTCACAGCCAAATGAGATGTGCATTCTTTCATTTCTTCTTTGGTGGGCAACTCTTCATTTCTTCTGCAGTTTATAATTTTTCTCTTTCTCTTCTTCCTTTTTCATGCTTCTTTTTTTTTACTGCAAAGATGTGGGGTACAATTCAGGGTTAGTTATACAAACGTTGATTAGTAGGTACCCTTGTTGATGAGGTGTGCTCCCTCTCCTCTGGCAGTTTCTCTCAACTGCCAATCCCACCCCCATCCCCTGGCAGTTTCCCACTATTGCCAACCCCTTCTTATAGTCTTATCATTGTTCAAGGTCTGCTGATGAGTGACAACATGTGGTA
>NW_007154067.1:0-783 GCF_000164805.1 Carlito syrichta | reverse complement strand
CAGTTTCCCACTATTGCCATCCCTTTCTTATAGTCTTATCATTGTTCAAGGTCTGCTGATGAGTGACAACATGTGGTACTCTTTTGTTTCTGTGAGAGATCACTGAGTATGATCGACTCCAAATCCATCCAAGTTGCTGCAAAGTCCATGTGTTTGCCCTTCTTGGTGGCTGCATAATGTTCCATCGTGTATATGTACCACATTTTAAAAATCCATTCCAACTTCAATGGGCAACATGACTGGTTCCATGCTTTTGCTGTTGTGAATAGAACTGCAACCATTTGTTTATTTTCGTATGCTCCTGTTACTAATATAGCTTTAATTTCCTCAATGCAATCTTTTGTCATTTTGTTTCGGCACATTAGGTGATTAATCAGATTTCTCTTCTTCCATAGGCATCTCTTCTGTCTAATAAAGTGGTTAGGAATGTGGATTCTGGAACCAGACCACCTGAGTTGAAAGCACCGGCTCCACACTTTCTGTGCAGGGGCAGATGAGTACGGTGGTTTGACTGTGTCCTCAGAGTTCCTGTGTTGGAAACTTAATTTCTGGAGCAACAGTGTGAGAGGTGGGGCCTGATAAGAGGTGACTAGGTCATGGATTCTGCCCTCAGGAACAGATTCATATTGTCATCTTGGGAGTGGGATTGTTGCCACAGGAGTGGGCGTGGGCCTGTTGTGAAAGTGAGTTTGGCCCTTCTGTGTTCTTTTGCCCCCCTGCCTCCTGCCATGGGATGACGGAACAAGAACATCCTGATCAGATGTGGGCCCTTTGACCTTGGAA
>NW_007154066.1:0-864 GCF_000164805.1 Carlito syrichta | reverse complement strand
GCTTTTGCTGTTGTGAATAGAACTGCAACCATTTGTTTATTTTCGTATGCTCCTGTTACTAATATAGCTTTAATTTCCTCAATGCAATCTTTTGTCATTTTGTTTCGGCACATTAGGTGATTAATCAGATTTCTCTTCTTCCATAGGCATCTCTTCTGTCTAATAAAGTGGTTAGGAATGTGGATTCTGGAACCAGACCACCTGAGTTGAAAGCACCGGCTCCACACTTTCTGTGCAGGGGCAGATGAGTACGGTGGTTTGACTGTGTCCTCAGAGTTCCTGTGTTGGAAACTTAATTTCTGGAGCAACAGTGTGAGAGGTGGGGCCTGATAAGAGGTGACTAGGTCATGGATTCTGCCCTCAGGAACAGATTCATATTGTCATCTTGGGAGTGGGATTGTTGCCACAGGAGTGGGCGTGGGCCTGTTGTGAAAGTGAGTTTGGCCCTTCTGTGTTCTTTTGCCCCCCTGCCTCCTGCCATGGGATGACGGAACAAGAACATCCTGATCAGATGTGGGCCCTTTGACCTTGGAATTCTCAGCTTCCAGACTGCAAGAAATAGATTCCTTTCTTTATAAACTACCCAGTTCTGGTCTTCTTTTATAGCAATACAAAACCGACTAAGACAATAAAATGCACTAAGTGTCAACTGGATCCTTAATTACACTAAAGTAGTTCTGTTATCCTCTTGAGCCTATTAAATTTCTTCTTTTTCAATTAAACAGGTGTATACCTGATGGAAATCAGATAATTTTATGTTTTGCCACAAGCAATGTTATGATTAGCAGCTAACAATGCTTTACCTTGTTTTCTTAAAATAATTTAGCTGGGTGTGGTGGCTCCCACCTATAATCCCATCACTTT
>NW_007154065.1:0-879 GCF_000164805.1 Carlito syrichta | reverse complement strand
CCATAGGCATCTCTTCTGTCTAATAAAGTGGTTAGGAATGTGGATTCTGGAACCAGACCACTGAGTTGAAAGCACCGGCTCCACACTTTCTGTGCAGGGGCAGATGAGTACGGTGGTTTGACTGTGTCCTCAGAGTTCCTGTGTTGGAAACTTAATTTCTGGAGCAACAGTGTGAGAGGTGGGGCCTGATAAGAGGTGACTAGGTCATGGATTCTGCCCTCAGGAACAGATTCATATTGTCATCTTGGGAGTGGGATTGTTGCCACAGGAGTGGGCGTGGGCCTGTTGTGAAAGTGAGTTTGGCCCTTCTGTGTTCTTTTGCCCCCCTGCCTCCTGCCATGGGATGACGGAACAAGAACATCCTGATCAGATGTGGGCCCTTTGACCTTGGAATTCTCAGCTTCCAGACTGCAAGAAATAGATTCCTTTCTTTATAGACTACCCACTTCTGGTCTTCTTTTATAGCAATACAAAACCAACTAAGACAATATGATGCACTAAGTATCAACTGGATTCTTAATTACACTAAAGTAGTTCTGTTATCCTCCTGAGCCTATTAAATTTCTTCTTTTTCAATTAAACAGGTGTATACCTGATGGAAATCAGATGATTTTATGTTTTGCCACAAACAATGCTATGATTAGCAGTTAACAATGCTTTACCTTATTTTCTTAAAAAAATTTAGCTGGGCGTGGTGGTTCCCACCTATAATCCCAGCACTTTGGGAGGTGGAGGCGAGAGGATTACCTGAGCTCAGGGGTTTGAGACCAGCCTGAGCAACATGGAGAGAACTCGTCTCTATAGTAAATCAAAAAATCAGCTTGGCATGGTGGCACTTGCCTGTGGTTTCAGCTACTTGGAAGACTGAGGCAGAAGGAT
>NW_007154064.1:0-786 GCF_000164805.1 Carlito syrichta | reverse complement strand
AGCTCATCTGTGGTTTGGCAGTTTTGGCCGGGCACAGCTTGAGCAATTCTGGTCTCGTCTGGGCTCTTTCATAGATTTGTAGTCAGTTTGAGGTCAGGTGTGGGTTGAATTTGACCATGGTTGGGCTGTCTCACATATCTGGAACTGTGGCTGGTCAACTCTGGTTTACCTGTCTCTTTATCCTCCAAGGACAGCTCAGACTTACTCATCTGGGGAAAGCAGAAGTCCCAAGGGAGGATATGGAAGTCTGCAAAACTCTTGAAGTGTAGGCTGGGAACTGACACACTGTCACTTCCGTTACAGTAGGTTGGCCAAAGCAAGTCACAAAGTTAGCCCAAAGTCAAGAGAAGGGCAAATAGACTCATTTTCTCATGGGAATAGCTGCAAATTCATATTACAGAAGGATGTGGATACAGGGAGTGTTGCAGGATTGTGTCAATTTTTAAGTCTTTCATCTATGCTTGTACTGAAAAGTACAAAAGAAGAACAAAGGAGCTCATCCATCTGTCCTCCACTACTGTTGAATTTCTTTGTCTGTCCTGCCACACTGTTTTGTCTGCACTTTTAAACAAATTATTACATTTATTTCAGTTTTCACTTTTTGTTGCAAGTCATGTTTGCTTATTTCATGTTTGTTTGTTCTTTTACAAGGTGGTCTAGTAGATTTTGATTTCTTTCGTACCCTTCTGAGGTAACATTTGTTGTAAACCTAAAATTCCAGATACCTAAGACAAGAGAACTACAGCCAATAGGCAGTGACTCCATTCTGTGATGAGAAGGTCTTGA
>NW_007154063.1:0-810 GCF_000164805.1 Carlito syrichta | reverse complement strand
ATAATTATTGAGAGGAAGCATTTTCATCTTTTTTATTATTAATTAGAAGTGTGTCTTACCCTTTTAAAACTTAGGCTCTGGTTGGTAATCTTTATACATTAGTATTTAGTGAATAAAAGTAGAATTTATGAAAATTGAGGTCTGCTGATACTGAGAGGCAGATAGGGAGAACTACCTCAGTTTATTTAGTGATTTGCATGTATATTTACTTTTTAAAAAATAGAAATAAAGTCATCAGGTTTATACAAATTACAATTAAGAAAATTTCAATCATTACCACTGAATATAGCTAGGGTATGAAGTGACTCAAATAAATAAATGATATTTTTCTTTCTTAAATCACTGGACTGCAAATTATGACTTCTGGCTATATAAGTACCCTTGAAGCCCTTCATTTTAGTAGTTTTAATGCATGAGCTGATGTGAAGGAATTTACATAAAATAGATTTCTAGTGGAGGAATTATATACAGTGATACGCAGAGGCAAATCTTGTGAGGTATGTATGTGGAGATTGGAAAGAATGCTTGCATTATGTAATGTGAAGCCCACTTAGTGTATAAAAAGTAATTTGAGAAAATGGGGTGAATTGCTGGAGGTTAGTGGGAGAATTCTAGATTCAATTTTTGATTAGTCTAAGAAAAACAGTAATTCTTTAATCTTAAGACTACATTTTGTTTTTAAATAAATGTGGCAAGTTTAACATCTTCTTTCTTAAAATATGTAATTGCTGCTGTTTTTAGGACTTATGGTATGGATCCAGCTTGCTATGTGTTCATATTTACTATTTCTACTGAAACTTATTTTGGGCA
>NW_007154062.1:0-745 GCF_000164805.1 Carlito syrichta | reverse complement strand
AAATCACTGGACTGCAAATTATGACTTCTGGTTATATAAGTACCCTTGAAGCCCTTTCATTTTTAGTAGTTTTAATGCATGAGCTGATGTGAAGGAATTTACATAAAATGGATTTCTAGTGGAGGAATTATATACAGTGATACGCAGAGGCAAATCTTGTGAGGTATGTATGTGGAGATTGGAAAGAATGCTTGCATTATGTAATGTGAAGCCCACTTAGTGTATAAAAAGTAATTTGAGAAAATGGGGTGAATTGCTGGAGGTTAGTGGGAGAATTCTAGATTCAATTTTTGATTAGTCTAAGAAAAACAGTAATTCTTTATTTAATCTTAAGACTACATTTTGTTTTTAAATAAATGTGGCAAGTTTAATATCTTCTTTCTTAAAATATGTAATTGCTGCTGTTTTTAGGACTTATGGTATGGATCCAGCTTGCTATGTGTTATATTTACTATTTCTACTGAAACTTATTTTGGGCAGATTTCTTTCAAATATTAACATAGTGGTTATGACTTGGACCACAGTTACCACTTAGTGGCTTATAACAGAGCTACTTTCTTTCTTTTTTTAAAGTTTTAAACAAAGTTTATTAGTAAGGAATGGGGAAGGAAAAAGGAAAATTCATGGCAGAAAGACCTGCCATGGGCAAGTTTTTCAAAGAAGAAAAGCCACCCAGAGCTACTTTCTTTTCTTTTCTTTTTTTTTTTGAAGATTTTTTATTATTATAAAGATGTGGGGTACAATG
>NW_007154061.1:0-838 GCF_000164805.1 Carlito syrichta | reverse complement strand
TAATGCATGAGTTGATGTGAAGGAATTTACATAAAATAGATTTCTAGTGGAGGAATTATATACAGTGATACGCAGAGGCAAATCTTGTGAGGTATGTATGTGGAGATTGGAAAGAATGCTTGCATTATGTAATGTGAAGCGCACTTAGTGTATAAAAAGTAATTTGAGAAAATGGGGTGAATTGCTGGAGGTTAGTGAGAGAATTCTAGATTCAATTTTTGATTAGTCTAAGGAAAAACAGTAATTCTTTATTTAATCTTAAGACTACATTTTGTTTTTAAATGTGGCAAGTTTAACATCTTCTTTCTTAAAATATGTAATTGCTGCTGTTTTTAGGACTTATGGTATGGATCCAGCTTGCTATGTGTTCATATTTACTATTTCTACTGAAACTTATTTTGGGCAGATTTCTTTCAAATATTAACATAGTGGTTATGACTTGGACTACAGTTACCACTTAGTGGCTTATAACAGAGCTACTTTCTTTCTTTCTTTCTTTAAAGTTTTAAAACAAAGTTTATTAGTAAGGAATGGGGAAGGAAAAAGGAAAATTCATGGCAGAAAGACCTGCCATGGGCAAGTTTTTCAAAGAAGAAAAGCCACCCAGAACTACTTTCTTTTCTTTTCTTTTTTTTTTTTGAAGATTTTTTATTATTATAAAGATGTGGGGTACAATTCAGGGTTAGGTATACAAACATTGATTATGCAGGCATCCTTGATGATGAGGTGTGCCCCTCTCTTCCCTGGAAGTTTCCCTCAACCTTCAACTGCCAATCCCACCCCCTCCCCTGACAGTTTCCCACTCCTGTCAATTGCTTTCTTATAGTATTAGAATTGT
>NW_007154060.1:0-389 GCF_000164805.1 Carlito syrichta | reverse complement strand
TGAGAGGGAGGAGTATGTCGACGTGAGTGAGCCTGGGGGGCAGGAGGGGAGGGAGGAGCGTCCTGAGGGTTGGGAGGGGAGAGTCTCGCGTGAGGCCTTCGGTCTGAGCTCTCACGAGAGGCTCACGGCCGCTCCCTGTGTGGGGCCTCGGGCTCGTCCCCCCCGTGAGGGATGCGGGCTCCACAGCAGCCGCCATCCCACTTTCCCGACTGCAATGGGGCCAGAGGTCTGGGCTCAGCTGGACTCGGCCTTCCCCCGGAGTGCTGATCTCAGAAGGAGAGTCGGCTTAGACCCAGCCGAGAGCAGGGAGCTCCCAGTGTCAGTGAATTTTCTTTCTGTTCGTGGCACGGTTTCTCTGTCTGCCGTCAGAGGAGGTTTGGGCAAAATGT
>NW_007154059.1:0-1239 GCF_000164805.1 Carlito syrichta | reverse complement strand
GGCCTCACAAGGTCTCCAGAGGACTCAGTTTCGTGAAACCATCACGGTCTTTCTCATCCTCGTTCCTCCGAGGGAGAGCCAGGCACGAGCACCCGCAAGTCCCTTCCCTCTCCTGAACCTCCTTGTGAGGCTTGCACAACAGGCTCATCGTCCCTCCACCTGCCAGCGGAGGAGACAGAGCCCCGAGCACCACAGCGACGTGCCCGGGGGCCTATGGTAGAGGCTGGCTCTCCCCCTTACCCGAAGGCTGAGTTTCAGCTGCCTTAGCCCTACAACCCAACAAGGGGCCCCATCTTCTTGACTTTATGGGGGTCCACGGCCCCAGACAGCCCGACTGTCTGAAATGGGAATGAGTGTTTGGGTAACCTGGCAGCGAGGCATCTACGGTCCCAACTCCACTGGAATCTCTGCTCCCAAGTTGGATCCGAGGTCAGGCCAGGGGCTTCGCTTCCCTCAATCACCCACCAAGAGAGTTTGCTGCACACAACTTCCGCTTCCGCCACTCAGGAAGCAGTCTGCTGCAGTGTCACCTCGGACTGACAAGGCAGGGCCCTCCCAGAGTGCTGGGGGGTAACACTTTGCTTCCTAAGGTACATGGAAAAATCTGAGATTTGGTCAGAAAGGAGCCACGAGGAAGGAGGGAGTCCCCAGATATTTCTTTCGAGCCATCTGGACCACATGCCTTTGCTAACTGAGCTCCAGGGGCAGAATCCTATGACGTGACGGTTTAGCAGAGTCTGCAAAGGGGCAGAGTGGAGAGCCCCAGAAACCCGATCTGTCCCTCGTCTGGCCATTAGGACCCAAAGCCGTGCAGCCCACTGGACCCTCTGGCCTGCAGGACTCCTCTACAGTGCCCATCTGTGCCGCAGGCAGGGGCCCCCTCCCCATGGAGGTTCAGTCCAGAAGGGGGCAGTAGCAGGAGCCTGGCTTCCTGAGGAACTGCTGGGCTGCTCTGGAGGAGGAAGGTGGCTGCACCTGCCACATTCGCCCTACAGCCTGGAGGAAGCATCCTGTCAGCAGGACGGACCAGAGTGGGAGCCAGAGACGTCCTGATTCGGCAGCTCCTCACCCCTGCTCGACGGTCCAGCTGCCATCCACACATTCCCTCACCGGGGCCTCCTGCTGCCAGAAAGCTCCCTCCCAGGGGCATACGCCTCTCTCTTTCTGTCACTCCAGACAACATATGGCTGGCGTCTGCTCCTTATCAACCCGGTTTTCAGAGAGAAAGTCACACACACA
>NW_007154058.1:0-10221 GCF_000164805.1 Carlito syrichta | reverse complement strand
CCAGACTGGAGTGCAGTGGCCGCTCCCAGCCACCGCAGCCTCGACCTGCTGGTCTCCGGCGATCCTTCCACCTCAGCCTTCCGAGTAGCCGGAATTACAGGCATACGCTACCACGGCCGGCTGATTTTTTGATTTATTGTAGAGATGAGGTCTTGCTGCCCAGGTGGGTCTCAAACCCGTGGGCTCAGGCAATCCACTCACCTCAGCCTCCCAAAGGCGCGGGATTACAGGCTGAGCCACCGAGCCCGGCGATCCTGTCTCTTAAAAAAGAAAGAAAGAAAGAAATCAACACGAGTACATTTCTGTTAACCAAAAGTCACCCTGCATTGATTTTTTTTTTTTTTGAGTTGGAGTCTCACTCTGTTGCCCAGACTGGAGTGCAGTGGCATGCTTCCAGCCACCACAGCCTCAACCTGCTGGGCTCTGGCAATCCTTCTGTCTCAGCCTTCCAGGTAGCTGGAACTACAGGCACCTGCTACCACACCCGGCTAGGTTTTTATTTATTGTAGAGATGAGGTCTCGCCAAGTTGCCCAGGTGGGTCTTGAACCCATGGGCTCAGGCAATCCACTCACCTCGGCCTCCCAAAGCGCTGGGATTACAAGCTGAGCCACCCGGCTTCACTGAGATTTTATTCAGCTTCCTCCCATGTCCTTTCTTGCCCCCAAACCCCCTCAGGACCCCACGTGACATTTGGTCCTCATGTCTCCTTGGGCTCCTCGGGCTGGGACAACATCTCAGCCCTTCCTTGTCTCTCATGACATTGACATAATTTTTGCATTTAGGAGCAGGATCTCATTCTGTGGCCCAAGCTAGAGTGTGGTGGTGTGATCGTCGCTCACGGCAGCCTTGACCTCCCAGGCACACATGATTTTCTGGATAGCTGGAACTATGGGCACCTCCACACTCGGCCCACTTAAAAAAAAAAAGCAAACAAAAACTCTTTTTGTACAAATGAGGTCTCGCTGTGCTGTCCAAACTGGCCTCGAACTCTTGGGCTCCAGCGATCCTCCTGCCTCAGTCTCCCAAAGTGCTGAGATGCAGGTGTGAGCCACCAGGCCTGGCCTAGTCCTCACTTTTGCCCCGCCTTATGAAGGCTGTGCTCCTTGGGGTGATTTTGGGGTGTTGGAAACCCCTCATCTCTCCCATCTTGGCTGCAAACACTGAGTGTTGGGGAGGAACATTTCCCTCCTGATTGGAGACATATGCGTCCCCTCCATCCCAGCATGTTGAGGGCTTGCCCGGATCCTGGTGTTTAAGACCGAAATAAGCGTGAGCGAGAGGGTATTGAGTGCCGCTTTGCCTGAGATGCCACATGTTTTTCCCTTTCCTTCTCTCTCTCTCTTTTTTTTTAAGAGATGGAGTCTTGCTCTGCTGCCCAGGCTGGAGTGCAGTGACATAATCCACAGTTCACTATAACGATGAATCCCTGGGGTCAGGCAGTCCTCCTGCCTCGGCCTCCCAGAGTGCTGGGGTGACAGGCATGAGCCACTGCATCTGGCCTGAAGGCACGTTTTTAAAAAAGGATGGGGCCGGCTGGGCTCAGTGGCTCAGCCTGTAACCCCAGCACTTTGGGAGGTCACAACTTTGAGACCAGCCTGGACAAGTTGGAGAGACTTTTGTCTCAAAAGAAGGAAAAAAAAAGGATGGGGGAGCTGGGGTTCTGACCCTACTTGGTTCCCACCCAAACTCTTCCTCCTGTTTTCCTTTTTTTGTTTTGAGTGGGAGTCTCACTCTGTCACCCAGGTTGGAGGGCAGAGGCATGCTCATGGCCACTGCAACCTTGACCTGCTGGGCTCAGGCGATCCTTCCACCACAACCTTCCAAGTAGCTGTAGCTATGGGCACACACCACCACACCCGGCTAAGTTTTTTTATTTATTGTAAAAATGAGGTCTCGCCAAGTTGTCTGGGCTGGTCTCGAACCCCTGAGCTCAGACAATCCTCTCACCTTGGCCTCCCAAAGTGCTGGAATGACAGGCTTGAGTCACTGCATCCGGTCTCCTGTTTTCACATTGGCCAGGTCACCTCCCCCTCTGCCTCCATTTTCCTAGCTTCGAAATGGGTCACAGGGTAGGGCAATGTCCATAGCTGTCCCTCCATTTATTTGCGCAGTTGCTTGCCTGGGGCAGAATGCATGCCGGCCACTGGGGTTGCTGAGGAAGACATCGGCTGAGTTCTTTGGTCTTTTTATTTTAACTTTTTCCCTGGAATAATTTTAGAATTCTAGAAAGGTTGCAGGGAGAAAAAAGTCAGGGAGAATTAAGACACAGACCACCCAAGGCTGAGAAAGCATGTGACTGTGCATCGCGGGATCCTGGGGGCCAAGGGGATCCCCCCAGGGTCTGCGTCTCTGCGTGGATGGAGTTTCTGGCAAAAACAAAGAATTGCTGGAAAGTGGGTGTCTGGGTGGGGGTATTTGGGGGTGACTGAGGGGGTTGAGGGTATCTGGGGACCCTTGAAAAGGAAACTGGGCTAGTCCGGGAGGATTGTGAAGGCCATCAGGCCCCTGCCCATTGGAACCATGAATGGGGCCTTGGTTTGATGATGCCTTTTCTTAGTGCACTTTTTCACATGGCAAGCAGTGACAGTGCTGCTGGGTGCTGGGTGCTCTGGGCTGTGTGCTGCCCGCCAGGCCCTCATCTTGGGAGAAGCAGACCTGGCAGTCACAGATGTGACTGCACATGGGCACTTAGCACATGTGACCCTGGTGATTTTTCCACCCATCCCTCCCCCCTCGGTGGTAGACCCACCCCTCTCAGCCCCCTGACTCCTCAGTTTGTTTTGTTTTGCTTTCCTTTCTTTTGTTTATTTTGAATCTCTCTCTCTCTCTCTCTTCTCTCTCTCTCTCTCTCTCTCTCTTGCTCTCTCTCTCTTTCGCTCTCTCTCTCTCTTTCGCTCTCACTTTCTATTTCCCAGGCAGGAGTACAGTGGCACAATCACGGCTCATCGTAGCCTCGACCTGCTGGGCTCAGGCAATCCTCCCTCCTCAGCCTCCTGAGAAGCTGGGATGACAGGCATCATCACACCTGGCTAATGTTTTTATTTTTTGTAAGACAGGATCTCAGTGTGTTGCCCAGGCTGGGCTTGAACTCCCAGGCTCAAGCAAACCTCTCACCCTCGGCCTCTGGAAGTGCTGGGATGACAGCTGTGAGCCACTGCACCCGGCTCTCTTTGTCTGTTTTTAAATCCAGTTGACTGTGGGGTTGTGCTTCTGTGCCTGGGGGGGTTTTGTCCATTTGCCACATCTTCTGCAGCTCGGGGCTCTGGGAGGCCTGTCCCTGCTCACTGGTCAGCCCAGAGAAGCATGCTCCCTCCTTCCCCAGGGTCTCTCCTGGTTTGTTTTGTTTAGTTTTGTGTTGGAGTCTCACTCTGTCTCCTGGGCTGGAGTGCAGTGGCACAATCACGGCTCACTGCAGCCTGGACCTCCTGGGCTCAGATGGTCCTCCTGCCTCAGCCTCCCTAGTAGCTGACTGCAGGTGCCACCATGCCCGGTTAATTTTTTGATATTTTGTAGAGATGAGGTCTTGCTGTGTTGCCCAGGCTGGTCTCAAACTCCTGGTCTCAAGCGATCCTCCTACCTTGGCCTCCCAAAGTGCTGGGAAAACAGGTGTGGACCACTGCACCTGGCTTGGGGTCTGTCCTGTTTTCCTCCACCCCGGATGCTCTCTGCTCTGACTTGGGCACACCCCGCTTGCTGGCACTCCCCATCTCCTCTCCCTGTCCTGTGTCACCTTGTGCACCAATGACTGCAAAGTGTCAATATCCCACCCCCCTCCCCTGGATTCCTTGCAGGACACTGTGCATTCTTCTTGATCTGAGTGTCTGTTTCCTCTTTGTTTGTTTACTTGCCAAGTCTGCAAAGGAGTTCCTACCTGGAGAGCAGTGGAGGGGACCACACAGCATGTGTGTGGCATCCAGCAGGTGTTCCATGGCCAGGATCTGACAATCTTGTTATTTGGATAGAGGCCTGGAGGCCCCAGGGCTAATTCCTTGCCCTAATTCCAGAACTTTTGGGCCTCTCCTGTCATAACACAAGGTGGGACGGAGGGAAGGACCCTGAAATAGGAGACTGCCCCGGGTGACCGGGCCCTGTGTCCCCACCGGTCCACGTAAGAGGAGGCAGGAAGATCAGAATTAAGGAGAGATGGGAAGAGGCCGAGTTGCCAGCTCTGAGGATGGAGGATGGGCCCAATTCGAGGGGGTGGGTGCCTCTAGATGCTGGGAAAGGGGAGATAGGGTCTCCCTGAGCCCCCAGGAGGGGCCAGCCCTGCCCACAGTCTGGTTTTAATCTTTTGACCTTTAGAGACTGGAAGAGGATGAGTTTGTGTGGCTTGAAGCCACTCAGCCTGTGCTCACCCATGTCAGCAGCTGCAGGAAATGAGTGGGTTCGGAAAACTGTGCAGATGACTCAGGAAACTCCACAGGTCAGTTCTGTGTCCTCTGAGCCTCATGTTGGCATCCATCCCATGGGTGGGCTGCTGGGGACTGTGAGGGCAGATAGGCTCCCTTCAGGCAGGCTTCTGACCCCACCTGCAGCCGAGCCACAGCGGCTGGCCTGCATGTTGATGCCTCTTAGAGAGGACTGTCCGTGAGTCACTTTATTATCATTATTATTTATTTTTTTGCAGAGATGGGGGACTTGCTGCATTGCCCAGGCTGGTCTCCAACTCCTGGCCTCAAGCCATCCTTCCACCTCGGCTTCCAAAAGTGCTGGGATGACAGGCATGAGTCACCACGCCCGGCCCAGCCCCTGTTTGGCTCTGGGCCGGAGACAGCTGCTGTCTGTGCTGCCTGTGTCTTGGGGAGGCTTTTTGGTCTTAGGGTTGGAACCAGCTGCATTTCTTTGCTGGTTATTCCAGATAAAAACCCCAGCTTCCTTCTGGCTGTGGAATTGAGTGTGTCAGGCCTGCTCGTATTAAAAACTGTCAGTGTCACTTGAGAACATGCTCTGTGACATCAGTTGGAAAGGCAAATCAAAAACCAGAGTGAGGCTGGGCCTGGAGGCTCATGCCTGTAATCTCAGCACCTTTGGGAGGCTGAGGCAGGAGGATGGCTTGAGACCAGGAGTTCAGGATCAGCCTAGGCAACCTAGTGAGACCTCGTCTCTACAAAAAGATAAAAATTATGCCAGCATCATGGCGCCGATAGTCCCAGCTAATCAGGAGGCTGAACAGGAGGACCACCTGAGCCAAGGAGGGCAAGGCTGTTGTGAGCCATGATCGGGTCACCACACTTCAGCCTGAGCAACAGAGACCTCAACTTAAAACCACAACCACAACCACCACCACAACAAAAGAACGAGGGGGAAAAAAAACAAGAAAAAAAAGAAGAGCGAGAAACCACTTCACACCCACTATGATAGCTAGAGCTAAAAAACCCACGAGACAATCCCAAGTGTTGGTGAGGGTACAGAGATATCTTTTTCATCCTCACCCACAGTGGGTACTCCACCGTGGTGGGCTGGAAAGCAAAATGGTGCAGCCGCCATAGAAAACGGTCTGGTAGCTCCTCACAGGTTCAATATGGAGTTACCATGTGACCCAGCTCCTGGGTGTACACCCCAGGGAGACAACACATGGGTATGATGGTTTCACAGCTGCTATAAAGTGGAAACAGCCCACTTGTCCCTGAGGGGTGACGGACACATAGTGTGGCCCATCCACACATGGACACAACCCATCCACAAACAGGAAGGAGGCTCTGACACAGGCCACGGCATGGAGAGGCCTTGAGGACATCTCACTCTGGGAGACCCAGACACAGAAGGACACCCAGGATGTGACTCCATTCACATGAAATGTCCAGAACAGGCCAGTTCACGGAGACAGGATGTCGATTCCTGGGGGGGTAGGGAGGGGGTGGGGAGTGATGGCTCATAGGCACAGGCTTCATTTCGGGCAATGGAATGTTCTGGACTTAGATACACATGTCAGTTGCACAACCGCGTGAATGCACTCAGTGCCACCGAACTGTGCGCTTCAAAATCGTAAATTTTATGTTACGTGTATTTTGCCTTTGTAAAAGTTCCCTATGGTTGGCCCAAGTGGCTGCTATTCAGGGTGTGTGGCCACTGGCGGTCTTTGATGGGCCATGTGTGGATGAGTCCCATCCTCGACCCCCTCCCCTGGGTCCACCAAACCCGGGATCCGTGGGTCAGGAACTAGGGTGAGTCGTCCTCTGCATCAGGGCCATTAGCAGGTCACGCCTCATACTTAGGTCTTGTGGGCCTGGCCAGGTGGTGGTCAGGAGGTAGATGCCAACCAGTGCCTGGTCACCGCATAAGGCAGAGATACTGGACGGTGGAGGGTGGAAGGCAGAGAGGATGTGGACCTGCAGGGGTAGAATTTGTAAAAAGTGAAAAGTTGTGAGTTGTGGAGTGTCCTGGAACCTTCTGGAATGTTCTAGAAGCTTCTGGAATGTAGGGGACATTGTGGGATGGTGAGGCTGTGAACTGAGAATGACTGTGGAGCCACCACGTGACTTTCTTTCTGTGTGATTTTGAGCGGAACATGGAACCTCTCTGTTTTCTGTTTCCTTGTGGACCAAACTTTAGAGGAATCACTCCCTAAGGACATTGTTTTTTGTTTCTTTGTCATTGTTGTTCTGAGTTGAAATCTCACTCTGTTGCCCAGGCTGGAGTGCAGGGGTGGGGCACCATCATGACCACCGCAGCCTCCACCGGCTGGTCTCGGTTGATCCTCCCTCCTCAGCCTCCCGAGTAGCTGGGACTATGGACATTGCCAGTATTGCCTCAGACACCCTCTGACTAGCATTCCTTGCTTTTGAGTTTTATTAGGATTATAAAGTGAATATATATTATATATATTTATTTTACATTGTTTCGTCACTGTCTCACTATCACGAATAAGTTCACTGGATTCACCTTCGACCTTGGAAATCTCATCAGCATATATTTCTTCACTTTCCATAAATGGTAAATTATTTATTTATTTTTGAGTTGGAGTCTCACTTTGTTGCCCAGGCTGGAGTGCCATGGCCTGCTCATGGCCACCCTAGCATCAACCCACTGGGCTCCAGCAATCCTCCCACCTCCACCTTCCAAGGAGCCAGAACTACAGGCGTGCGCCACCACACCCAGCTCATTTTTTGATTTATTGTAGAGATGAGATCTCGCCAAGTTGCCCAGGCAGGTCTCAAACCTGCAGGCTCGGGCAATCCACTCGCCTTGGCTCTCAACGTGCTGGGATGACAGACTGAGCCGCCAATCCAGGCCTTTTTTTAAAATTATTAGCAATAGCTAATTTAGAAAGTAAATGAGAGAGAGGAGATTCACCTCCCCAAAGGAGGGATGGGGCCAAAGCCAGAAAACATGGTGGTGGCCATAGCTCAGAGAGCACATGGCCAGACCAGCGTTTAGTAAAACAATGGCCACCATTTGCTTCTTACCTGTCTTTCACCCCTGAGTCTCACTGCCTTCCTCAAAATAGTTGTGCCCCAAGACCCACATGGCCCAAGTCACAGGCACCTTGGGGACTGTATCCGCCCTCCCGTGAGTGTCTTGCTGTGACAGTGTCAGCCCCCGCCTCTTCCCCTTCCTCTCGCCCATGTTGGAGGAGGCTGACCACCAGCAGGCTATCTTCCTAAGGATACCGACCCCGTCCTGATGTCCGTTCAGAGGCCGTGGGGACTGGGAGGGTTCAGTCACAGGCGGCAGAAGAATTGGAAATGTGGGAATTAAAGACTGCTTGTGTAGTGGCGTGTGCCTGTCATATCCTGGCACTTTAGGAGACTGAGGCAGGAGGATTGCTTGAGCCGAGGAGTTCAAGACCAGCCTGGGCAACGTGGCGAGACTCCATCTCTATAAAAAATAAAATAATTAGCTGACCATGGTGGTGTCTGTGGTCCCAGTTACTTGGGAGGCTGAGGTGGGAGGATTGCTTGAGTCCGGGATGTTGAGGCTGTGGTGATCGTGCCTCTGCACTCCAGCCTGGGTGACAGAGTGAGACCCCAGCTCACTGGGACAGGAGGGGCTCCAGCAGGCATGGATGGCTCTGTCCTTGGAGTCCAAGGGGTGTTCACACTCACATGTGTGGATGACGGTCATGCATGGGACTGTGCTCCATTCTGAGGACAGTGGGTTCTGGCTTTCATGCTCTGTCCACTGTGGACATCAGGACCAGATTGCTGTCTGGGGCGAGGGGGTGCCCTGGGCACTGCCAGGTACTGACCTACTTCCCTGGCCTCCACCCCCACTGTGCCAGGAACACCCCCAGGCTTGACAACCTCAAATGTCCCCAGACATCAACCAGTGTCACCTGGGAGGCAGAAACACCCTCAGCTGAGAACTTCGGTTATATGTAAAGGAATCAATGCAAAAGAAATTTTGTCTGGAATTTTCTGCTACTCTGTAATATCCTTATTATATTATTGTCATTATTATTATTGTTATTTTTGAGTCAGAGTCACTCTTGTTGCCCAGGCTGGAGTGCAGTGGCATGCTCACGGCTACTACAGCCTTGATCTGCTGGGCTCAGGTGATCCTTCTGCCTCAGCCTTCCAAGTAGCTGGAACTACAGACACATGCCACCATGCCTGGCAGGTTTTTGTGATTTATGGTAGAGACGAGGTCTCACTGAATTGCCCAGGCCAGTCTCAAAACTGCGGGCTCAGGCAATCCTCTCACCTTGGCCTCCCAAAGTGCGGAGATTACAGGCTGAGCCACCACGCCCAGCCCTTATTATTATCATTATTATTTTATTTTATTTTATTTTATTTTTTAGTTGGAGTCTCACTCTGTCTCCCAGGCTGGAGGGCAGTGGTATGCTCATGGCCACTACAGCCTCTACTTGCTGGGCTCAGGTGATCAATCATTCTGCCTCAGCCTTCCAAGTAGCTGGAACTACAGGCATGCGCCACCATGCCCAGCTGATTTTTTTATTTATTGTAAAGATGAGGTCTGCCAAGTTACCCAGGCGGATCTCGAACCTGTGGTTAGGCAATCCTCTTGCCTTGGCCTCCCAAAGTGCTGGAATGACAGGCTGAGCCACCGTGCCCAGCCCTTATTATTACTTTTAAAGACAGAGACTTTCTCTGTGGCCCAGGCTGGAGTACTGTGTTGCGATCACAGATCACTGCAGCCTCAACCTCCTGGGTTCGAGCAATCCTCCTGCCTCGGCGTCCCAAGTGGCTGGGACTAATGGGCACCACCACACCCGGCTCATTTTTTATTTTGTGTAGAGTCAGGGTCTCACTATGCTGCCCAGGTTGGTTTCAACCTCCTGGGCTCAAAGCAATCCTCCCACATTGGCCTCCTGAGTTAACTGGGACTTCAGGCATGAGCCACCAAGCCTGGCCTCTATGACATCCTGTTGATGGGTTATAATTGGCCTCCGTGTTCAGCACTGCTCGGAAGGCCCCATCTACAGAGGATACTCCTGACTTGTATTCCCTAGAAGAGTCCCTGGTGGCACGGGGAGAAATGTGATTAAGTGAACGTCACGCCTCTGTGGTGGTGACACGGATTTGGGTCTGTGATGAAGACGGGAGTCCACGGGGAGCTGAGGGCCAGACCGAGGGCTTTTCAGCATCCCCGGCAGAGGGGTTGGGAACAGGAGTCTAACCGGCCTGGGCAACATAGCAAGACCCCTCTCCACAACAAAATCAAAAAATGAGCCAGGCAGGGTGGTGCTTGTAGTCCCAGCTCCCTGGGAGGCTGAGGCAGGAGGATTGCCTGAGTCCAGGGAGTTGAGACTGAGGTGAGCTGGGATCATGCCACTGCACTCCAACCTAGGTGACAGAGTGAGACCCTGTCTCAAAGCAAAACAAAACAAAACCCCTCACTCCCAGTCCCAAGAGCTGGGGCCCCTTGAAATAAGTAGTTTCGAGGCCAGAGCTTGGCAGGATTTGGGACTGGAGAGGACGGAGGGGAGGGGATGAGGCTGCCTGGGCCCCACCCCAGGCCAGACCCCTCCTCTGATCTGTCCTGTCGCATGGCGGGTGGGGAGTCTGAGCTGGTGCATGGTTCACAGCCTGTCCCTCATGGAAGGCTGGGTGGGATTCAGTCCTTTTGTCTGTAAGGAGAGGGCACTGGATCCCCAGAGCCATGTGTGACCGAATCAGGAGGACCCAGGAAGATGCTCACTCACCCATGTTGGCATCCCAGGAAGCTCGGATGGTCGCCCCCACCTGATATCTCTCAGACTTCCAGCCTCAGTGAAAATTAGACCCAGCACCTGCAGTAGGGCCAGGAAGGGTTCAAGG
>NW_007154057.1:0-5449 GCF_000164805.1 Carlito syrichta | reverse complement strand
ATCCCTGGGTTAGGGGACTCCAGGGACCCCCAAAGCCTCTCGTCCCAGGACCCTCTGCCCTATGGAGTCCCCAGGAGGCCACACACATGCAAATCCAGGAGCTGGGTCCCCTGGTCTACACCACCTGCCCTCTTGAGATTGATTCTGGGATCTGGTGTGAGCAGGGAGCAGACTTGACTTTTTTCCAAATAATGAACACAGGCTCTCCCCTGGGCCCTGTGGACATCGGAACTAGGTCATTCTTGGGGGCAGGGGGGCAACCTGGGCCCTGTGGGGGTGAGCCATGTCCCTGGCTTCCAATTCTCCGATGCCAGGAGCATCCCCCATCCTGACACTCACACATGTCCCCAGATGTCACCCTGTGTTCCCTGGGGCAGACCCCCTCCCCTCCCCTAACCCCTGAGCACCCCATAAAGAATGTGCCTCTCACGTGTCTTTGTGCCCTGGAAGATCCTGGGAAATGTCCCTAGCAGTCCCTCTCGTGAGCCAACTAGGTCACCACTGTCCTTCAGAACTGTCCTCTGCAGAAAGACCGTGGCATTGGCTAATTTCTAGCCTTCCACCGCTCTGGTGTGTTGAATGATACTCCCTCCATCCTTCCCTCCAGCACCCTCTCCTGTCCCTGCTGCTGGCGTTCCCTAGTCTTCATGGATGTAGGTTTTTCTTTCTTTTTTATTTCTAGAGTAAAGGTCTCACTCTGTCGCCCAGACTGGAGGGTGGCGGCGTGAACACAGCTCGCTGTGTGCCAACCTCCTGGGCTCAGGCGATCCTCTCACCTCAGCCTCCTGAGTATCTGGGACTACAGGCATGCACTACCACACCTGGCTAATTTTTACATTTTTTGTAGAGTCAGGGTCTTGCTATGTTGCCCAGACTGGTCTCGAATTCCTGGCCTCAAGCGATCCTCCTGCCTCGGCCTCCCAAGTAGCTGGGTCAACAGGTGTGAGCCACCATTCTCGGCTGGTTGCAAGTGTTAGAGGGATACTGCCCGACTTGGTCATAGTGGGAACACCATCCCTTCCTGGTGTCCTCTAGAACCTGGATTTTCCATAAAGCCAGACTCCCCTGCTTGAGTCCTGGCGCTTGCTGCCATGTTCTGTGATGCTCCAGAGCTTTAACAAGCTGTCCTCGGAGGCAAAGAGACCCTTCTGTTCTTTGGGGAGGCAACCACAATTTTCATGCTGCCTCTGTCTCCGTGAACGTGATCTGTTTGGGTTCATTTATGAGCACACCTGACTGCCGGGAACGTCTGGCATGGCTGCAGGTTTGTTGGGAGAACACGGAGCCGTCTAACCCCATCGCATCTCCCATGTGTTGAAACATTACCAGTCCCAAGTGTGTGAAAAAAAATCTGGATTTGGATCTATTCTCGTCTCAGTCAGAGGGGGAGATGTTCTCACAGTTCTGTTTTAAGAAAGGTAGCGCAGTGTATGTAAGGACACAGCATTGTTTTCTTCGGCGAGTCGGCTTTTGGGGACGCATGGTGGCACAATTTTCAGACTTGACAATGTGTAAAAACTGCCTGGTCTGGTAGATGCTGTTGCATGTGGAAATGTGAGCTGTGAGTGTCACATAAGGGTGTCTCTGTTTTCTATGAAATCCCTGGGTTTCGCTTCGAAACAGGTATCCTCTCTGTGGTAGAACTGTCACAATTGTCACCTTGGGAGACCTTGTACTTCCTCCGATTGTGTGCAGTGCTGATCTCCTACAAGAGTGGGCTGTGCTGCTTTTGTATATTTCAAGCCTACAAATGTGTATATTTCAAGTCTATTTTGGGTTTTTGTCTTTGGAGGGTAGCTTTGAATTTTGGGAACAGATTGTAATAGTTAACTAATGCCGCGTAACAAATCATCACACACATAATAGGCTGAAACAACACACACTTCTTGTCTCTCAGATTCTTTTTTTTTCTTTTATTGTTATTTTTTTAAGAGACAGGTATTGCTCTGTCACCCAGGCTGTAGTGCAGTGGTGTGATTATGGTTCACTGCAGCCTCCAACTCTTGGGGTCAAACAATCCTCCTGCCTCAGCCTCCCAAGTAGCTGGAACTATAGATGCACACTACCACGACCAATTAAATTTTAGATTTTTTTGTCGAGATGAGGTCTCACTATGTTGCCCAGGTTGGTCTCCAACTCCTGGGCTCAAATGATCCTCCCACCTCAGCCTCCCAGAGTGTGCTGGGATTATGGGCATGAACCACTCACTGCACCTGGCCTGTCTCTCGGGCTGGAGTGCAGTGGCATGATCATGGCTACCACAGCCTCCACCTCCTGGGCTCAGGTGAACATCTGTCATCGGCCTCCCAAAGTGCTGGGATGAGAGGTGTGAGCTGCCGTACCTGGCTATTTACTTATTTTCAAATAGCTTTTTTTCTTGATCTGAAACAGCAGGGAGATGGGTCTTGAGCCTGCAGCTAAATGGATATGGTGGTGAAATGGCTTAAAGACCAACCAGCGTCCCCACTTGGAGTAGGACACACAGCGACCACCGGGACTGCTTGGGACAAGAGTCCACAGATGTGCCTCCCAGGCCCTCTTGACTCAGAGGGTTGCCTGGTCCTTTGTGTCCTGGGAGGGGTTGGATTGGGCACCTCCCTAGAGCCCCTACCTTCTACTGTCTATGTTATCTGTGCCATCACTCTTGGCTTGGGTCTGGTGACTCCCAGACAAGATCCTGACCCCACACCCATGTGCTTGACCAACAAGCCCCATAACTTTTAACTTCTTTTATTTTTGAGTTGGAGTCTCACTCTGTCTCCCAGGTTGGAGAGCAGTGGCACACTCACCACCACCCCAGTGTCGATCTGCTGGGCTCAGGCAATCCTTCCACCTCAGTCTTCCAAGTAGCCAGAAATACAGACACGCACTACCATGCTTGGCTAATTATTTAAAAGTTTATTGTAGAGATGAGGTGTCGTCACTTTGCCCAGGCTGATCTGGAACCCACGGGCTCAGGAATCCACTTGCCTCAGCCTCCCAAAGTGCTGGGATGACAGGCTGAGCCACAAACTGGGCTTTTTTTTTTTGAGTTGGAGTCTCACTTTGTCACCCAAGCTGGAGTGCAGGGGTATGCTCACAGCCACCGCAGCCTTGACCTGCTGGGCTCCAGCAATCCTTCTCTCAGCTTTCCAAGTAACTGGAACTAGAGATGCACACCACCATGCCCGGTTAGTTTTTGTGATTTATTGTAGAGACAAGGTCTCACCAAGTTGCCTGGGCTGGTCTCTAGCCCACAGGCTCAGACAGTCCACTCACCTCATCCTCCCAAAGTGCTGGGATGACAGGCTTAGCCACAGAGCGCAGCTACTTTTTAATTTCTCAAAAAGTGGCTATGTTGTTACAGTTATTTGACAGCAAATTTTTCAGAGCAAGGATTCCCTGAGTCCGCGGGTTCAAGACCAGCCCAGGCAACTTGGCGAGACCCTGTCTCTACAATAAAAGAAAAAAAAATTAGCCGGGCAAGGTAAGTGAGACTCCAACTAAAAAAAATAATAAATAAAAATAAAATAAAATAAATGTTTTGTTTTGGGGGATGAGGTCTCACTCTGCCACTGAAGCACAGTGGCACAATCATAGCCAACCACAGCCTCCAACTTCTGGTTCAAGTGGTCCTCCCATCTCAGCCTCCTGAGTGGTGGGGACTATGGGCGTGTACCACCACACTTGGCTAAATTTTTAAATTTTTATGTAAAGATGGGTCTCGCTATGTTGCCCAGGCTGGTGTCAAATCCCTGTCCTCAAGCTGTTCTCCTGCCTTAGCTTCTCAAAGTGCTGGGGTTATGGGCACGAGGCAGGAGGGTCACTTGAGGCCAGGAGTTCGAGCCTGCAGCGAACTGTGATCATGCCACTGCACTCCAGCCTGGGCGACAGAGCGAGATACTGGCTCTAAACCACAGCCACAACAAACATGCCAGAATATCTCACCGTGTAACACCTCCAGCCTCTCAGGAATAATTGGAAGAGCCACCCGCATGGGCTGTGTCCCCGGGGCCAGGAGCGCTGCCCCTTCAGCGAGCCAGGCACTGTCTCTCCAGGCTCTGCGGTCCATTCCCTGGCTGCCCTGGGGCCGACCTCACAGTTATGACCACTGGATGATTCACCAGAGTTCAGCCGGGTGAGCGGTAGGTCCCCTGTGTTTCTCATCCCTGCTTGAGGTCCCCGGGGAGGCGGCTGTGAGTCAGGGATGCATGCGCAGTGGCACGGGGTGGCCAGAGCTACCTTGACACTTCACTTTCTCTGCCGGCCATGGGGTTGTTCCTTACGGTTAGCATGAAGGACACAGTGGCCAGTGTAGGGCTGGCCAAGGCTCAGATCTGCTGGTGTCCTGGGGGACCGGGGGTGGCCCTCGACTTTCCTCCCTCCAGACCACAGGATGTCACCAGAGCAGGTCATGAGTGACACTAAGGAGGCGGAAATCAGATGGGGGTTTGTCTGAAATCAGACAAAGCTGCCTGAAACCAGACGGGGAGGGCTGTCTGAAATTAGACAGAGTTATAAGCCCAGATGAGCACAGGTGTGTGGGTGTCACAACTGGGGGTGCTCCTGGCATGAGGGGTGGAGGCTTCGGACAGTGTTCATCCCCTGCAGTGCCCAGTACGGTCACCCTAAGAACTGTCTGGTCCCAAATGTTCTGAGGCCTGAGGTTAAGAAACACTTCATTGATTGTTTGGGGGGGGAATGGAGTCCACTCCCTGCTCACACCAGATCCCAGAATCAATCCGGAGGGGGCAGGCGGTGTAGACCAGGGGTCCCAGCTCCTGGGGCTCACCTCGTCTCCCTCCCCCTTGGTGTGTGAATTTCCATGTATGCAGCTTCCCGGGACCTCTGTAGGGCAGAGGGTCACAGGATGAGAGGCCCTTGGGGATCTGTGGAGTCCCCTAACCCAGGAGGTCGCACTTGGGGTGATTCTGCCCCCAGGGGACATGGGGTGATGTTTGGGGACACGTGTGGGTGTCATGACTGGGAATGTCCCTGGCATGGAGGGGACACAGCTCACCCCCTGCAGGGCCTACCCCCTGTGGGGTCTGGAATGCCCCCCCAGAGAGTGACTGAGCCCCCACCCAGTGTCTCAGGAGTCCCCAGGGGAGACCCTGGACCCAGGTGAGCTTTCTGTTAAAGGATGCCAGTGACTCTCAGGCCCCATACATGCTCTGTGCTCCAGGCAGCCCTGACTTGGAGAGAATGAGCCACGTGGATGCAGGGGCCGTCCCAGCTCAGCACATCTGACTGTCTGGAGGCTGCAGGGCTGACCTTGAGAGTCAAGGTGACACGCATGCCTACAGACGACTGAGCTGGGAGCACCAGCCCTGACTCTGTTCCATGTGAGCGCAGGGTGCGGCCCACGCAGGGCCTCAGAGGCAGGCCAGCCACCAGTCACTGCGTCCCCCCGACACGGGGGACACATTCTCACGGGCACCCTCTCTGGGAGCCGGGCAGTGGGGGGAGG
>NW_007154056.1:0-813 GCF_000164805.1 Carlito syrichta | reverse complement strand
AAAGTCCAAGGCTAAAAAGAATCTCACACATACAGCCAGGTCGAAGACAGGTCTTCTCCTTCTGTAAATAGCACCCTCATACCTGCTGCAACTTGAGTTCCCGTTCTCTATGAATCTTCCATATCCAAAAGAGTCCTAGAGACTCTTCCTGTAATATATGCCTCAAATTCATCCACTTATCTCCCAATTCAACTCAACTATAGAATCTGTAAGGTAGAGACCATGTTTATTTCTTATCCCACTGTTTACCTCGTGCATAGCACAGTGTCTGGTATAGAGAGTTGCTAAGGACTAAATGCTTGTGTACTCCTAAAATGTGTATATTGAAATCTTCACCTCAAAGGTGATATTTGGAAATGGTGCCTTTGGGAGGTGATTAGGTCATGGGGCAGAAGCCCTCATGAATGGAATTAGTGCCCTTATTAAGGAGGCATGAGAGAGATTTGTACGTATTACATACATATAATACATACAAATATGCTAAAGAGCTAATCCTAAATACATATAAAGACTCGTGCACAAAAAGCTCACTAGAGAAGAATTTACAATTGGGGATATTTAGGAGCAGTTCAAATCAATAACACTCAAATGAAAGAGGAGGCCTGGACACTACAGACTAAAGAGACAGCCGGCCCCATCAGCTATGATTACTGATGAGGCAGTGCCACCACGTACTGACATCCCAATAATGAGAAAAGGACTGAGGCATTGGTACAGATGTGGAAATAAGACTTTTTTGTTGTAGCTGTTTTGGTTTTTTTTGTTCTGTCACTCATGCTGGAGTGCAGTGACATGCATAGCTCACTGCAGTCT
>NW_007154055.1:0-591 GCF_000164805.1 Carlito syrichta | reverse complement strand
CGAAGTAAAAAGAAAAGAAAGAAAGGAAAGAAAGAAATCCATCCTCTTGCAAACCTTCTGCCCTCAGTCCTTCCCCACCACCAACCCCACATGTTAGGGTCCCCCAAGCTTGGCAACTTCCAGCCCCAACTCCCCTAAAAGCTGCTCCAACTTAGGTGCGGGATATCCCAGTCTCCCTGGCCTTGTTCCTGCCAGCTCTTACACCGAGGTGAGAAACGTAGCCCAGGCAGGCCGATCCTCTGACTTAGCAACGAGGACCTTCTGCCAAGAAAGGCCAGGGACACATCTCTCACCTGGGGAAAATTTTTCCCCTCCATTCCCTTTTTTCCTGGCTCTAAAGTCAGTCGTTCTGGGAACACATCACACACAGTTGAGAATCTGTGTATGATTCTGATGTCTTTGGAGACAGAGTCTGGTTCCGTGAACCTGGCTAAGGCCCGGGGACATGACCGTCGTTCACCACCAGCCTCAAAATCACAGGCTCCGGAGATTCTCTCGCCTCAGTCTCTGGAGTGGTTGGCACTATGGGGTACCTCACCTCCAGACCCCTTGTTTGGATGGGTGCTACGACGGATTCTCCCTACTTGACCC
>NW_007154054.1:0-649 GCF_000164805.1 Carlito syrichta | reverse complement strand
CACTCACCTCAGCCTTCCAAAGGCGCGGGATTACAGGCTGAGCCACCGAGCCCGGCTAATTTTTTTTTTTAAGTCAGAGTCTCACTCTGTTGCCCAGGCTGAAGGACAGAGGGTTCAGGCAATTCTTCTGCCTCAGCCTCCCAAGTAGTTGGCGCTACAGGTTGGCATCACCATGCCTGGCTAATTTTTTTATTTTTTATAGAGACAAAGTTTCGCTATGTGGCTCAGGCTGGTCTTGAATTCCTGGGCTCAAGGGATCCTCCCACCTTGGCCTCCCAAAGTGCCAAGAGTACATATGTGAGCCCCCATGCCTGGCCAGAAATAGAATTTTTAAAGATGTGGGCTGAGAAACTACCTTGGAAGTCAGAGGTAGCAGAGACACTTGGAGAGAGAAAGGGGCAGAGACAAGGGAACACGTGCAAGACTGGCTAGGGTGCTGGACATCTACAGAGGGTGGGTGAGGACTGGTACCGGGGATGTCTCAGTGGTCTTGGTGGGCCCAGTTTCACGGAGGGTGCGTGGGACCAGATCTCAAGGAGGAGGACGTGGGAGCTGAGGAACCAGGGAAAGGAGGACACCAGCAGCCTCCCATCTCGGAAATCACAGCCAGCCTCCCACAGAGAAGGCTCCTGCCTGGCCTTTGCTGCTA
>NW_007154053.1:0-835 GCF_000164805.1 Carlito syrichta | reverse complement strand
AGGGGCATACAGGCAAACTTAAAAGAATTTGGAAGTCTTGCCTTGGAGCAACAACACAAAAAAAAAAAGCAAAGTTTTTTTAGTTGTTGTTGTTGTTTTTCTTTCTTTTTTTCTTTTTTTCTCTTTTCAAAATCGTTAAACTGTAATTTTGACCAAATAAGACTTTTTTAATGAAATGGCCAGTCTCTGGGCCATTTGGCCTTTCTTAAACAAAACCCACCTGGGCGGGCCTTTAAAGGTGCAACTTGCCATTCAAAGGGAAATACCTCTAACTGCTATCAACCTTGCCGCTGGGCTAGTGGCAGCCCAGGTGAGGCCAACTGCTGATCCTGAACCAGTTACATGTTTCTGTGTTTATTCACACAATCATACAAGAAATATATATTTAAGCATTTGCCGCATCCTGCCACAAAATGAATGGAGAATAACCTGGGCTTCACTCTCTAGCACATCAATTATTATAAAAGTATGTCACACCTATTATAAAAACAAAGGAAACTGTTGTCTCCTGCCAATGTTTACCTGTTTTAAATTCTCAATTTAAGCTATAACCTAACTACATGTCTCTAATGTTTTCAATATAATAATATAATAATTCTACTTTTAATAATTACCGGGCTTCTTGCTTAATATCTACCTTTAAGTCTCTAAGTACAGAAAGCCCTTATCAGGATGGATGATGGCTGCAAATGTTAATGCCTGGAGAAACCAACCCTATCATGCGACTAGACGCCTATCAGCACCTGTCTGCCCCTTCAATGACACAGAAAAGGACTGGTCGCTCATCCAGCAACATACTGGCTTCCTGAGATGAAGAGACTGTGCTTGTAACTCT
>NW_007154052.1:0-669 GCF_000164805.1 Carlito syrichta | reverse complement strand
TAGTTTGAATGGGTGCAGAGATGGGGTCTCCTTGGGTGGCCTGGTCTGACCTTGGGCTCCTGGGCTCCAGCCAGCCCCCTGTCTCGGCCTCCCTGAGTGCTGGGATTTAAGACGTGGGCCACCACACCAGCCCTTCTGATTTGTTTTTGACAAAGGATTGAAGTTGTCCTCAGGAGCTCAGCCTCATCATCTCAGCACATTGGGAGATCGAGGCCAGTGGCCAGCTCGAGCTTGCAGGCTGAAATCTGCCCGGGCTCCTCAGCAAGACCTCGGCTCTACCCTTCATCCCTAATGAGATGGGCATGGTGGCATGCGCCTGTCATTCTGGCTACTCAGATGGCCAGAGAAGGGCTCACCAGAGTTTGGCATGCCGAGGTTGCAGTGGCCAGTAGTGACAACTGCCCTCCAGCTGGGGCAATGGAGAGAGACTCCAACTCCAAGAACAAAAGGAAAAAAAGAAAAAAAAGAAGAGCATCTATTCATGTATGCAGTTGGGATCGTGAACAGACAGAGGTCATTTGGAATCAGGTCCCAACATTGGGCCTAGAGATCCTGAAAGATGGTGGATTGGTGAACAATCGGTCTATGGCTTTAGGAGGCCGAGGGGAACCGCTAGAGCCCAAGAGTTCGAAACCAGTCTGGGCCATGTTGTGAGACATCATTTATCCC
>NW_007154051.1:0-734 GCF_000164805.1 Carlito syrichta | reverse complement strand
TTTGTATAGCACTTAGGTACACTGAATCGCAAGGTTCGGTTTTTAAAGAATGATATAGATCGGGAATCTCAACAAGATTCAATTTAGGCAAAATAAAACATTCAGAGTTTATGTGAGAAACAGTGTAGTTGTCACTTTTGCATGCAGAATTATGTCATGCATTCCAACGTAGTATAAAGGAAAAGAAGTTATCATTGGAGTATTATACAATCCTTAAAAAATCAATCCCTGCATAATGAACATTTCTAGTCCCAACCCTGAATAGTAACAAGTTTTAAAGTAAAAAGAAAATTAAAAATAGAATAAGCAAATAAAATCAGTTGCATGTTTTACAGCTTTCATTTATTTATTTATTTATTTTAATTTTTTAAAAAGTATTGGTTACTATTCAGAGTTAGATATACATCCATTGATGATACAAGGTCCCTGGTTGATGAGGTATGCCCTTCCCTTCCTTAGCAGTATCCCTCCACTGCCAATCTCATCCCTCCCACTAAACAGGTTTCCGCTACTGCCAATCACTTTCTTACAGCACTATAAGTGATTATGTTCAGCTCATGAGTGAGAACATATGGAACTCTGTTCTTTGGTTCTGTGATAAATCACTGAAAATGATCTACCTCATGTTCATCAAACGTTCTGCAAAATCCTTCTATCTGTCATTTTTCATGGCTGCATAATGTTTCACTTTGTATATACCTCATTTATTTTACCTATTCCAGCTTTGATGGGCA
>NW_007154050.1:0-718 GCF_000164805.1 Carlito syrichta | reverse complement strand
AGAAGCCAAAAAAATGATCCAGGTATGGTGGCACATGCCTGTTGTTCCAGCCATTTGAGAGACTACAGTGGGAGGATCGCCAGCGACTAGCCAGTGGAGGCTGTGGTGTCCAAGAGCAAGCCTGTGCAACAGAGTGGGACTCTAACTCAGAAAAATAATACCAACCACTACCACTACAACCACAGGCATGCTTCAGGGCCTCAGTCTGGCATCCTGGCCCTTCGGAGGCCCAGGCAAGTGGACAGAATTAGAAAGCAGGTGTCACCAGCCTGGGACATGGGGTGAGACCATGTCTCGGCCATCAAAAACAAATCCAAAGATTAGACAGGTGGGGTGGTGCAGCCCTGTGGTTCAGCCACTCTGGGAGTCAAGGTAGGGGAATCACCTGAGCCCGGCAGGTGGAGTTTTAGTTGGCCATGAGCATACCCCTGTGCTCTGGCCTGGGCGACAGAGCGGGATTCTGACTTCAAATAATAATCACCACCAGCACCCTCATCACCACACATGCCACACAGCTCAAGGAGTCACCCTCAGGGATGGGAGAGGAAAAAGCACTTTCCAGGCTGACTTTCATGGGAGGTTTTATAGGTGGCCACTGGGCACGTCCCTCCCATTTCTTCAGCCACGTGACCCAGAAGTTCTGCCTCCACCCTCCATACTCGTGCCCCACAGCAAATACGTGCGTCAGCTCATGTAACAGACGGCCCCGAGCCAGGGG
>NW_007154049.1:0-806 GCF_000164805.1 Carlito syrichta | reverse complement strand
CATAAATATGTACATATATGAAATATACAAATACTGTATATGCAGATATTCATCTATATACATACATGTTTTATATACATGTAATATATATAAATACATATCCACATATTAAGAACTATTTTTGCTGATTTCAGACTTTTTTTCCTAAATCAGTTCTAAACTGCAAATTGAGCCAATGTACCATTGTATTTAGAGAAAGAGAAAGATATCTTTACTAAATTATTGCAGATATAAATCAAGACTCTAAAGTAATGAGATTGCAAGGTTAAGACAATTATTTTCATATTTAAGTATTCAAGTTTGTTAGTAACCCCTTCCAAGCAGTCCCCTTGAGAGATTACATCTTTTCTCTATTTGTTGTTATGGACAAACTTAGGTTTGGGATTTTTTGCCTGTTGGAACCCATGGCATATTTTCCTGAATATTCTTGGTGGTGACAAAATTCTGTCCTCTGACAGTAAAAGAGTTGTTTCACTTTTCTTATATAACAGATCATCCTAAGATTTAGTCACTTAAAACAATAGCTATTGATTTAATTATAATGTTTTGAATCTGAAATTTAGGCTGGGTTTAACTTAACTTACCAGTAATTCTGACCTTGGTTTTGGGTATTTCTATGTCTACAGTCAGTGTCTTGGTAGACTGGAATTATAAGATAATTGTGTGTGTGCTCATGTGTGTGTGTGTGTGTGTGTGTGTGTGTGTGCATGTTTTAAGGCTCTTGCTAGAGTTTTGTCATTTCCATTTTCTTGAACAGTTATTTAATTGACACTTTCAACTGCATTCTTCACTGGGACTCTAACATT
>NW_007154048.1:0-758 GCF_000164805.1 Carlito syrichta | reverse complement strand
AGATATTTGTCACAAAATTTTCTCCTGTCAACTTTCATCCAAGTGAAGGGCCTTTGGAATGACAAGGCCCACTTGAAAATGAACAAATGTTGATTTAGATGAATGATCAGCTTTAGCAAAAAATATGATTACTTCTTTATAGATTTGTGCAAGCAATCAAATGTAATACTACGGACATTAACGGAGATTGGTTTCAACATAAATAACAGCTTTGCTAATCTCAGTTTACCCAGTTTATGTTTAAGATTTACCTCAAGCTGGGCTCGGTGGCTCAGCCTGTAATCCCGCACTTTGGGAGGCTGAGGTGAGTGGATTGGCTGAGCCCACGGGTTCGAGACCTACCTGGGCAGCAAGACCTCATCTCTACAATAAATCAAAAAATCAGCTGGGCGTGGTAGCGCATGCCTGTAATTCCGGCTACTTGGAAGGTTGAGGTGGAAAGATCGCCGGAGCCCAGCAGGTTGAGGCTGCGGTGGCCGGGAGCGGCAACTGCACTTCAGTCTAGGCGACAGAGTGAGACTCCAACTCAAAAAAAAAAAAAAGACCACATTGACCACTCCAAAAATCAAACCTTCGAACAAATTTTTTGTCAGTTTCTGAAAAGTGAACAATATAGAAAAATGATATTATTTCTGATAACCTGTACATTTGAAATTTTTTTGTTGTTAGTCTGCCAGAGTAGACCACATATGCAACTTGTGGAATGTAGGTAATAGGTTAATGTACAGCCAAAGGGCAATTTAAGCAAACTGGCATAA
>NW_007154047.1:0-837 GCF_000164805.1 Carlito syrichta | reverse complement strand
CAGTTAGCTAACTCGCTAACTAACTCATTAAGTCAGCTAGCTATCTCATTAGCCAACTAGTTAAGTCAGCTGGCTAATTCTGCTATCTAACCAGCTAGCTAGCTAAGTAAGCTAGCTAAGTCAGCTAGCTCACTAGTTATCTAACTATTTAAATCACCTAATTAAGTCTGCTACCTAACTAGTTAGATAATTATTAAAGCAGCTAGTTATTCAGCTAGTTAAATAGTTAACTAACTATTTAATTCAGGTAGTTAAGTCAGCTAGCTAGCTTGTTAAGTAGGCCTGTTATGTCAGCTAGCTAAGTAGTTAAGTCAGATAGCAAAGTCAGCTAGTTAAGTCAACTTTCTAATTTAGTCAAATGGTTAAGACAGTTTGTTAGCTTGTTAGCTAATGGGTTAAGTCAACAGGTTGTGTGAGGTAGTTAGCTAGTTAACTAACGGGTTAAGTAAGCTGGTTGAGTCAACTAGCTATGTAGTTAGCAAATGGGTTGTGTCAGCTGGTTGAGTATGCAAACCACCTAGTTAGCTAATGAGTTAAGTCAGCTGGTTGAGTCAGCTACATAGCTCCTTAGATAACGAGCTAAGTCAGATGATTAAGTCAGCTAGCTAACATGTTAGATAGGAATAAGCTTACTAGTTAGCTAGCTGGTTAAGTCAGCGAACTAACTAGGCCGCTAACTATTTGATTCAGCATTTTAACTAGGTAGCTATTTTGTTAGATAACTATTTAAGTCAGCTGGCTTGCTAGGTACCTCGCTAGTTGGCTAACTATATGTTAGCTAGCCAACTAGGTAGCTAGCTAGTTAATTCAACTAGTTAATTCAGCTGTCTAGCTAGG
>NW_007154046.1:0-790 GCF_000164805.1 Carlito syrichta | reverse complement strand
CCCCCACCACCTACCAATGGGGAGAGGAAAACCTATTCAGTAAATGGTGCTGGGAAAATTGGCTGACCACATGCAGAAGATTGAAACAGGACCCCTATCTATCCCCATGCACAAAGGTTAACTCCAAATGGATCAGAGACCTAAATGTAAAACCTCAAACCATAAGAACCTTAGAAAAGGAAGGAAATACTCTCATGGAAATCGGAACTGGCATCCAATTCCTGTACAAAACCCGAAACCCACAGGACTTAAGAGAGAAGATAGACAAATGGGACCTTATTAAACTGACAAGCTTCTGCAAAGCCAAAGAAACCATCAAGAGAGCAGGGAGACAGCCTACAGACTGGGAAAAAGTATTTGCCAACTCTAGGTCTGACAAAGGCTTAACATCCTGGATCTACAAGGAACTGAAACGTACTGAAAAGAAGAAAACAAACAACCCCATTATAAAATGGGCAAAAGATATGAACAGACACTTCACAAAAGAAGACATTCGAGCAGCCAACAAACACATGAAGAAATGCTCAACCTCACTAATCATCAGGGAGATGCAAATCAAAACCACACTGAGATACCACCTAACTCCAGTCAGAATGGCAATTATCAACAACTCAAAAAATAACAGCTGCTGGAGAGGGTGTGGTGAAAAGGGAACACTTCTACACTGTTGGTGGGAGTGTAAACTAGTGCAACCTCTGTGGAAAGCAGTGTGGCGATCCCTAAAAGCTCTAAAAATTGACCTTCCATATGACCCCTGCAATCCCCCTACTGGGAAATATACCCTGAAGAA
>NW_007154045.1:0-785 GCF_000164805.1 Carlito syrichta | reverse complement strand
CACCAATGGGGAGAGGAGAACCTATTCAGTAAATGGTGCTGGGAAAATTGGCTGACCACATGCAGAAGATTGAAACAGGACCCCTATCTATCCCCATGCACAAAGGTTAACTCCAAATGGATCAGAGACCTAAATGTAAAACCTCGAACCATAAGAACCTTAGAAAAGGAAGGAAATACTCTCATGGAAATCGGGACTGGCTTCCAATTCCTGTACAAAACCCGAAACCCACAGGACTTAAGAGAGAAGATAGACAAATGGGACCTTATTAAACTGACAAGCTTCTGCAAAGCCAAAGAAACCATCAAGAGAGCAGGGAGACAGCCTACAGACTGGGAAAAAGTATTTGCCAACTCTAGGTCTGACAAAGGCTTAACATCCTGGATCTACAAGGAACTGAAATGTACTGAAAAGAAGAAAACAAACAACCCCATTATAAAATGGGCAAAAGACATGAACAGACACTTCATAAAAGAAGACATTCGAGCAGCCAACAAACACATGAAGAAATGCTCAACCTCACTAATCATCAGGGAGATGCAAATCAAAACCACACTGAGATACCACCTAACTCCAGTCAGAATGGCAATTATCAACAACTCAAAAAATAACAGCTGCTGGAGAGGGTGTGGTGAAAAGGGAACACTTCTACACTGTTGGTGGGAGTGTAAACTAGTGCAACCTCTGTGGAAAGCAGTGTGGCGATTCCTAAAAGCTCTAAAATTGACCTTTCCATATGACCCTGCAATCCCCCTACTGGGAATATACCCTTGAAGAACACAAAT
>NW_007154044.1:0-815 GCF_000164805.1 Carlito syrichta | reverse complement strand
GAAAATTGGCTGACCACATGCAGAAGTATTGAAACAGGATCCCTATCTATCCCCATGCACAAAGGTTAACTCCAAATGGATCAGAGACCTAAATGTAAAACCTCAAACCATAAGAACCTTAGAAAAGGAAGGAAATACTCTCATGGAAATCGGAACTGGCATCCAATTCCTGTACAAAACCCGAAACCCACAAGACTTAAGAGAGAAGATAGACAAATGGGACCTTATTAAACTGACAAGCTTCTGCAAAGCCAAAGAAACCATCAAGAGAGCAGGGAGACAGCCTACAGACTGGGAAAAAGTATTTGCCAACTCTAGGTCTGACAAAGGCTTAACATCCTGGATCTACAAGGAACTGAAACGTACTGAAAAGAAGAAAACAAGCAACCCCATTATAAAATGGGGAAAAGATATGAACAGACACTTCATAAAAGAAGACATTCGAGCAGCCAACAAACACATGAAAAAATGTTCAACCTCACTAATCATCAGGGAGATGCAAATCAAAACCACACTGAGATACCACCTAACTCCAGTCAGAATGGCAATTATCAACAACTCAAAAAATAACAGCTGCTGGAGAGGGTGTGGTGAAAAGGGAACACTTCTACACTGTTGGTGGGAGTGTAAACTAGTGCAACCTCTGTGGAAAGCAGTGTGGCAATTCCTAAAAGCTCTAAAAATTGACCTTCCATATGACCCTGCAATCCCCCTACTGGGAATATACCCTGAAGAACACAAATCACTCTATAAAAAAGATACCTGCACACGTATGTTTATCGCAGCATTGTTCACAATAGCAAGAACCTGGAAAA
>NW_007154043.1:0-801 GCF_000164805.1 Carlito syrichta | reverse complement strand
ACAAGCTTCTGCAAAGCCAAAGAAACCATCAAGAGAGCAGGGAGACAGCCTACAGACTGGGAAAAAGTCTTTGCCAACTCTAGGTCTGACAAAGGCTTAACATCCTGGATCTACAAGGAACTGAAGCGTACTGAAAAGAAGAAAACAAACAACCCCATTATAAAATGGGCAAAAGACATGAACAGACACTTCATAAAAGAAGACATTCGAGCAGCCAACAAACACATGAAGAAATGCTCAACCTCACTAATCATCAGGGAGATGCAAATCAAAACCACACTGAGATACCACCTAACTCCAGTCAGAATGGCAATTATCAACAACTCAAAAAATAACAGCTGCTGGAGAGGGTGTGGTGAAAAGGGAACACTTCTACACTGTTGGTGGGAGTGTAAACTAGTGCAACCTCTGTGGAAAGCAGTGTGGCGATTCCTAAAAGCTCTAAAAATTGACCTTCCATATGACCCTGCAATCCCCCTACTGGGAATATACCCTGAAGAACACAAATCACTCTATAAAAAAGCTACCTGCACACGTATGTTTATCGCAGCATTGTTCACAATAGCAAGAACCTGGAAACAACCATGCTGCCCATCAAAAGAGGACTGGATTAAAAAAATGTGGTACATATACACGATGGAATACTACGCAGCCATAAAAAAGAACAAAATCATGAATTTCGCTGCAACCTGGATGGAACTAGAGTCTATAATACTGAGTGACCTCTCACAAAAACAAAAATCCGAATATCACATGTTCTCACTCATATAATGGACCTTGAACATCCAAGCAATACTATGA
>NW_007154042.1:0-1467 GCF_000164805.1 Carlito syrichta | reverse complement strand
ATAAAAAAGATACCTGCACACGTATGTTTATCGCAGCATTGTTCACAATAGCAAGAACCTGGAAACAACCATGCTGCCCATCAAAAGAGGACTGGATTAAAAAAATGTGGTACATATACACGATGGAATACTACGCAGTCATAAAAAAGAACAAAATCATGAATTTCGCAGCAACCTGGATGGAACTAGAGTCTATAATACTGAGTGACCTCACACAGAAACAAAGATCAGAATATCACATGTTCTCACTCATATAATGGACCTTGAACATCCAATGTAATACTATAAGAAAATGACTGACGGTACTAGGAAACTTTGGGGGGGAAGGAGATGGGATTAACAGTAGCAAATATCTGTCTGGGGCTGGGAAAACACCTCTTATCAACAGGGTGTCTGAATGAAACGTAATTGTACACCTAACCCTTAACTGTACCCCACAAAACTATAATAAAAATACTGATTAAAAAAAAAAAAAAAAAGATTTCATAAAATACATGAGGTAGTCATAAAATACATGAGGTAGGAATACACAAAATATATAGTAAACATGAGGTGGGGATATATGAAATATAGTGAACTAAACGCTACTTTTTTTTTTTTTTTGAGTCGGAGTCTCACTCTGTCACCCAGACTGGAGTGCAGTGGCCGCTCCCGGCCACCGCAGCCTCGACCCGCTGGGCTCCAGCGATCCTTCCGCCTCAGCCTTCCGAGTAGCCAGAATTACAGGTGTGCGCTACCACACCCGGCTGATTTTTTGATTTATTGTAGAGATGAGGTCTCGCTGCCCAGGCGGGTCTCGAACCCGCGGGCTCAGGCAATCCACCCACCTCAGCCTCCCAAAGGCGCGGGATTACAGGCTGAGCCACTGGGCCCGGCTAAACGCTACTTTTACAGCAAATAAGTTTCTTGGTTTCTTGGGTCTCTCAATAGCATGCTCTTAACCTAAATCTATTGTTGTCCTCTCACCTAGTACTTATAAATAGGATAGCACATTATAAGCAGTAGAGAAGAAGATAGAGACATTTTATTAATTCTCTATTTTCAATATTATGCCTCACTATATAGGAATTGGAGCTATTCTCATTCAATTTCTTCAGAAAAAAATTCTTTATTGGGTAAGAGAATGGTTGACTTTATTCCAGACTTTCTGCTTTCTTCCCTAGCCTTTGCCTGGTAGATCTGCTTTCTGAGTGTTTCTGGGTTCTGCACTCTGAATCTCCTTGTATATTACTGGCACCTTTCTTTGTAGACTTTTTTTTCTTTTCTTTTTTGCTAAGTCACTTAACATTTGTTCATCATTTTCCATCTTTCTCTAACTTTGTCTTTCCCATTTTCTTTATCTTTATGGGCTTACTCATTTTTTAAAATTATCTAAATAAACTGGCTAAAGAGACTCTTTTGATTTTGTTTTATGTAAAAACATCATTTCCTGAAACATTTTATCAGATTTTCCCAACAACAAATATC
>NW_007154041.1:0-882 GCF_000164805.1 Carlito syrichta | reverse complement strand
AGAGAGTAATGGAGGCTGGGCCTATGAGCTCATTGGGAAGAGTTTGGTGACACATCTAAGAGGACACCCATAAAAAGAAATCAGGTACCTACTGACAGGGTGTCAGCAGATCACTTTCAGATGTGGGCCATGTCAAGGGCATGGCATGGATACTACCTAGTGGGTCCATGTTCCCTAACAAATCAGAGCAAATCATGTATTTACGTATGGAAATCCTTAAAACACTCAAAAGTTCTGAGAATGAAAATCCCTATGAAAGAAACTACATCTTTCTGGTGCATTTCTGTAATTTTCTAAGTTCTGAGGTTTTAAGGGGGCCCAATTTGATTTGATTCTCATGGAGGTTACTGTGGATATGGTAATGAACAAGGTACTGAGCACTGGGGAGAGGCAGCCATATTTGAGGAAGAAAGGAATCCGCTTAGCAAGTCCAGCTTGGAATCTGCCCACCACTTCAGGATAGACCCCCGCCTCTTGTAAGACTAGCCCTGCCAGCCACATGTAGGAAACACCTATTGTACAACTTAACATGGATCCCTCCTCATGCTTAGAAAGCCTGAGACTCACAGTGATGGGGTCCACCTAGGTAGCCACCATTCCAATGCCTTTGGACATTTGGATGAACATTCTTGCCCTATTTTTCTTTTTGTCTATATCTAAATGGCAAATAATTTACTTTGGATAGGCCATCACTAATGCCAAGAAAATTAGGATATGCTGAAGAAAAATGCTTTTAAAAATGTGATTGTTATGGGCTGAATGTTTGTGTCTCCCCAAAATTCTTATGTTGAAGCCCCAACCCTCAATGTTATGGTATTTGGTATGAGGTCTTTGGGAAGTAATTAGGGTTAGATGAGGTCATGAGAGTATGGTCCTCATAAC
>NW_007154040.1:0-832 GCF_000164805.1 Carlito syrichta | reverse complement strand
GCATGGCATGGATACTACCTAGTGGGTCCATGTTCCCTAACAAATCAGAGCAAATCATGTATTTATGTATGGAAATCCTTAAAACACTCAAAAGTTCTGAGAATGAAAATCCCTATGAAAGAAACTACATCTTTCTGGTGCATTTCCGTAATTTTCTAAGTTCTGAGGTTTTAAGGGGGCCCAATTTGATTTGATTCTCATGGAGGTTACTGTGGATATGGTAATGAACAAGGTACTGAGCACTGGGGAGAGGCAGCCATATTTGAGGAAGAAAGGAATCCGCTTAGCAAGTCCAGCTTGGAATCTGCCCACCACTTCAGGATAGACCCCCGCCTCTTGTAAGACTAGCCCTGCCAGCCACATGTAGGAAACACCTATTGTACAACTTAACATGGATCCCTCCTCATGCTTAGAAAGCCTGAGACTCACAGTGATGGGGTCCACCTAGGTAGCCACCATTCCAATGCCTTTGGACATTTGGATGAACATTCTTGCCCTATTTTTCTTTTTGTCTATATCTAAATGGCAAATAATTTACTTTGGATAGGCCATCACTAATGCCAAGAAAATTAGGATATGCTGAAGAAAAATGCTTTTAAAAATGTGATTGTTATGGGCTGAATGTTTGTGTCTCCCCAAAATTCTTATGTTGAAGCCCCAACCCTCAATGTTATGGTATTTGGTATGAGGTCTTTGGGAAGTAATTAGGGTTAGATGAGGTCATGAGAGTATGGTCCTCATAACAGAATTTTTGCCCTTATAAAAGAGACATGGTAGAGTTATGTTTTTCTCTTTTCTTCTCTCTCCCTCCCTTCTCCCCCCTCTGCCCCAC
>NW_007154039.1:0-837 GCF_000164805.1 Carlito syrichta | reverse complement strand
ATGCTCATCTCCCCTGTGCCACAATGAGCGATCTGAGACATTCACAGTTACTTGTGGGAAGGCATTATGTGTGACCCGGGGGAATTCTGAATTGCTCTTTCTTTAAACCTTCTCCTGTGAGGGGAAAGCAATTAGACTGTGGATTGCTGTTCGCAGTGGCCTTTCTTGGGCCTGGGGTGCACGGGCACCTTCCTGGCTTAAGTCTGTGCCCAATGTGTGCTGCAGTGTCACCTCTTTGCTGTGACTCTTATTCTTCATTGCCGCCTGCTGTAATACCTCATTCTCACTCTTTCCCCTTGATTTGTGTTCCTTTCCATAGAGGGCCTTTGCGTACGAGCGTGAAACCTCCGTGTTTCACGGAGAGAAATCTGCAAGACATAGTGCCGCAATGAGTGACACAAGTGCTCCACAGTCACGAGCAGGAGAGCATTATGTGTGGATGGGGAGAATTCTAAGTTGTTTTTCCCTACGGCATTTAAACCCAATAAGGACTACCAGGGCTGTGCCGTTTTCATTGCTGAGTAAGCACGGAGAGCCTCTGTTACACTGGGGGTGAAGCTGGGTCTTCCTGGGGACACGCTATTGAAGCCTGCGCTGCACTGCACTTCACTGGCAGTCTGTATACACTGGCTTTGTGCGTGCTCTCCGCCCTGATTCTCAGAGCTCCCCTGCATATACACCATACTAGGCAGGGAGCATTTGGTGACCAGAGTGCGACTTCACGTGCTGCACTGTCTGGATCCAGATCTCCACCGCCATGGGTAGCCAAGCATGCTTCATTCAGCGGAGAATGCTGAAAAGTTTTTCTCTTTTGACACGGGCGTCTCACACGGAATA
>NW_007154038.1:0-3090 GCF_000164805.1 Carlito syrichta | reverse complement strand
CATGCTGCAACACATGAGTCTGAGTCTCGCAGTTTCCTTCTCCGTGGACTTCGGCTCTACACAGTGCCTCTGTCTGACCTAAGAGTTCTCTCATAGGACACGCTTTGCCCATGTTCAACTCTACGCTGCCACCAGGGGGCGATGGGAACCCCACAGTGGAGCAAGAAGGCATTACTTGGTGAATTCCCTGGGTGCATTCTGAAATGTTTCTCCTTTTCACATTTTTGTGTGGGAGGATAAACAATTGATCTGCCAAACGCATTGACGGAAACGAGCTGACTGCCTTGGTGGTGCTTGTTTTGAATGTCCGTCTCCCTTGGAAAGTGCTGTGGGAGAAGTGTGCTGCACTGTGAGTTTCTGGCACTGAGTGTGCATGCTATAATTCCTGCTTCCCACTTGTTCCCCTTCGTGTATCTTACGCTCTACAGGGTGACTGCTTTGGCGTGCGGCTTGTCAACCTCTCCCATTCGGGAATGCTCATCTCCCCGTGCCACAATGAGGGATCTGAGCATTCACAGTTACTTGTGGGAAGGCATTATGTGTGACCCGGGGGAATTCTGAATTGCTCTTTCTTTAAACCTTCTCCTGTTAGGGGAAAGCAATTAGACAGTGGATGCTGTTCAGAGTGGCCTTTCTTAGGCCTGGAGTGCACGGGCACCTCCCTGGCTTAAGTCTGTGCCCAATTTGTGCTTCAGTGTCGCCTGTTTGCTGTGACTATTATTCTTCCTTTCCGCCTGCTGTAATACCTCATTCCCACTCTTTCCCCTTGGTTTGTGTTCCTTTCCATCGAGGTCCTTTGCATACGAGCGTGAAACCTCCGTGTTTCACGGAGAGAAATCTGCAAGACATAGTGCCGCAATGAGTGACACAAGTGCTCCACAGTCACGAGCAGGAGAGCATTATGTGTGGATGGGGAGAATTCTAAGTTGTTTTCCCTATGGCATTTAAACCTAATAAGGACTACCATGGCTGTGCCGTTTTCATTGCTGAGTAAGCACGGAGAGCCTCTGTTACACTGGGAGTGAAGCTGGGTCTTCCTGGGGACACGCTATTGAAGCGTGCGCTGCACTGCACTTCATTGGCAGTCTGTATATACTGGCTTTGTGCGTGCTCTCCTCCCTGAATCTAAGAGCTCCCCTGTATATACACTATATAAGGCGGGGAGCATTTGGTGACCAGAGTGCAACTTCAGGTGCTGCACTGACTGGATCCAGATCTCCACAGCCATGGGTAGCGAAGCATGCTTCATTTAGCGGAGAATGCTGAAAATTTTCTCTTTTTACAGGGGCGTCACACATGGAATACAAGGCCTCTGTGGGTTCATTTGCCAGCGAGGCCCGTGAGCCTTTGCTTTCTTTCTGGAAAACAAGAGTCTTCCATGGGAGACATTCCTCAAAACTGCACGTCACTGAATGGGGAGGCAAGAAGTATTATACTTGCTTGGTCTTTTGTGTGACACCTGATTCTCCCTGTTTTTCAACGTATATTATCCTACATTGAGTGCATATTCCTAGCAGAGCTGTATTCAACTTGTCCTGTATAAAAAGTTCACACCTCCATGGTGCCACACTGAGCGAAATGACCGATTCACTGTTACCTTTGGGAAAACATTATTTGTTCACCTATTGAATTCTAAAGTGTTTTTGATATTACATGTCTGTCTGCTCTTCCGTTGGTATTTACGAGGAAGAGCTGACAGGCTTCGCATGCTTGTTGTGAGTGTGCATCATCTTGGGAAATGCTGTGTCCAATGTTTTCTGCATTGTGATGTATTTTCCAGTAGTTTGATTCTTGTTTGGTGTATGGTGTAATAAATGATTCTCAAGGTATGTCTTGAATGAGCATAGCCGAGCGTTATGTCGATACTTCACATGTAGGAATGAACATGTCAATTGTGTCACACTGAGTCAAATGAGTTCTACACACTCAATTGCAGAAAAGCAGTGCTTGCCTTCTGTTTGAATCCTAAAAAGTTTTACCCGTTCGCGTTCTGTAGGCTACGAAATGCAGTCACTCTCGCGTTGGCCTTGCTGAATATGCGTAAACGGCCTCTGTGAGGCTTGTTGTTGTGTATCTTCCTTGGGAAGGAGGTTTTCAAAATGTGCAGCACTCTTTATGGGCTATCTATGTTATTCTATCTTGGTGCACGCTGCAACACATGAGTCTGAGTCTCCCAGTTTTCTTCTCATTTGTACTTAGGCTCTGCAGACTTTCTTTGTTTGACCTAAGAATTCTTTCATAGGACACACTTTGCCAATGTGTAGTTGAACGCTGCCACCCAGGGGGTGATGGGAACCCCACAATGGAGCAAGAATGCATTACTTGGTGAATTCCCTTGGTGCATTCTGAAATGTTTCTCCTTTTCAAATTTTTGTGTGGGAGGATACACAATTGCTCTGCCAAACGCATTGACGGAAAAGAGCTGACTGCCTTGTTTGTGCTCATTTTGAATGACCATCTCCCTTGGAAAGTGCTGTGTGAGAAGTGTGCTGCACTGTGAGATTCTGTCACTGAGTGTGCATGCTGTAATTCCTGCTTCCCACTTGTCCCTTTTCATGTATTTTACGCTCTACAGGGTGACTGCTTTGGTGTGCGGCTTTTCAACCTGTCCCATTTGGGAATGCTCATCTCCCTTGTGCCACAATGTGGGATCTGAGACATTCACAATTACTTGTGGGAAAACATTATATGAGACCCGGGAGAATTCTGAATTATTCTTTCTTTATACCTTTTCCCGTTAGGGGAAAGCAATTACACTGTGGATTGCTGTCTGGAGTAGCCTTTCTTAGGCCTGGAGTACACGGGCATCTTTCTCGTTAAGTCTGTGCCCAATATGTGTTGCAGTGTTATGTCTTTGCTGTGACTATTATTCTTCATTGCCGCCTGTTGTAATACCTCATTCTCACTCTTTCCCGTTGATTTGTTTTCCTTTCCATAGATGGCCTTTGTGTATGAGCGTGAAATGTCCGTGTTTCACGGAGAGAAATCTGCACTACATAGTGTCCCAATGAGTGACACAAGTGCTCCACAGTCACGAGTAGGAGAGCATTATGTGTGGTGGGGAGAATTCTAAGCTGTTTTTCCCTATTG
>NW_007154037.1:5803-7129 GCF_000164805.1 Carlito syrichta | reverse complement strand
AGGTTATTCACCCTCTCAATAGCACAACTGAACCTCTGTACCAAACCAAAGGTCATGCATTCTCTCACAGCACAACAGACCCCGGGGTTCCACCCCAAGGTCACTAACTCTTACAGCACAACAGAACCTTGGGATTCACCCAATGTCACTCTCTCATAGTACAGCTGACCCTTAGGATCCCCCTCAAGTTCACTTGCCCTTTCACAACACAAGTGATCCTTGGCACATGCCCCAAGGTCACATGCCCTCTCATGGCACAAATGATCCTTATCTCCCGCCCCAACATCACTTTCTCTCTCACAACAAAAAACTCTAGATTCTAAAGCCAAGTGCATGAGGACTCAACACAAAAATAGAAGCTTGGTCTGAGAGGAGATTACTCACACCCTCAGAAGAAAGATGGTCTCTCGAAGGGTTCAGCTAGGCCTTTCTTGCATTCCTCAGGTCTTCTTGGGAATTTAGTTTGCCAGAACTGTCAAAAGACAACAAATTCAGTTTAAATATTTTTTTGGCTTTATTTGTTATTTCAGAAACTTCTGAACCCAGTCTAGATTTTTTTAGGGAAAGCCCAAACCCATGTAGATCAAAACATAGATCCTTGGAGCTTCAAAATGTGAATGAGAACTTACCCATGACCCTAAATGCTGTGAGAGATCGATAGACACTATGGGCAACTTTGCATGGTCACTACATGCCCCTGGAGGTTGATAAGAGTTCTATTACTACTTCAGATCTTACTTCTCACACTAATCAGTTAAAAGCTTTACACAAATTAAATTTAGCACAAATTTAAGTTTATTTTAGCAAACAGAAGTCATTTAGTAATCAAGCTGCAGTCTGAAACCAAAATGGTTTAGCACGTGCCACCCCACTGTGTGTGATGATTCTATCCAAAGTCAGGAAGAGGGAGCATCATGCAGAAACTGTCTGACAGGTAGCACTTGGCACCTGCTGTGTATATTCTTGTTCTGGAAGCTTTCAGCCCTGATTGGTTGAGGCTCAGAACTCTCTGGGCCCTGTGCCCACCAACCAATTGCAGTAGAGTTAGGTTCCTTGGGAGGAGGAGTTCTGAGATTCCACTCCTCTCTCCTATTGGTGCTCAGCAGAGAAGCAAACATGAACAAGAAGAAAGTTTCAGGGAACAAAGTGAGTAGGCCCCAGTGCCTCAACTTGAGAGATGGAGGATGCCAGATGAATGCCACCATCTGAGAGCACACTTCCTTGGGTGAAGGGTTCCATGGGGGTGGGGGACCTGTCAGCTACCAGTCACAAACCTCCCACTCAGCTCAGCAACCCTCTCTCCCCAATGCTCCTTTTAGATGAAAT
>NW_007154037.1:0-4608 GCF_000164805.1 Carlito syrichta | reverse complement strand
AACCACAGAGGAATTCACAGCCAGTCCTGGACTCTGTGGGTTGTCTCTTGGATGCTCAGAGAAGCCGGGGATGTCAAGGCCAGTAAAGGGAGCAGAAGCAGTTCCTTTATCTTCTGTCTTCCCCCGAGCATCTGTCCAGTGACCCTGCCCTTGTAGCAAAGTCCACAGGCCCTGGTCTGTGGCAGTGACCCAGGACAGGCCTGGAGACAGCTGCTTCAGGCTTGTTACTCAGCTTTCCTGGGAATAAGGCACATGCCCAATTCATGACTCAGCCCCTTTCCCTGCTCCAGGGGGCCTTGGGCCAAAGATTCTTAGATCCACACTAGTGTGGCATCCATTTATGCACGTTACAAATATTTATGGTCACTTACTCTCTGCCAAGCACTCTGCAAGGTGCTGGTGTATACTAGTGAACAAGACCATTCATAATTTAGCAGAAGAGGCTTCATCAACGGTTAATCACACTCACACACACAGAGAAAAATTAATTAAAAGTAAGTCATTGCTACAGAAGACAACTTTGGTGAGTGATCAAAGATTGTTATAAGGATCCTGATTTATATGGGGACCAGAGAGGCCCTGCCTGCTGGAAATTGTGAATTCTGTGCTGATACCCAATGGGTGAGTAGAAATTGTCCAGGCAAAATAGGAGAAATGCTTTCTAGGCAGAGGCAACAGCAGCAAGTGCAAAATACTAGAGGCAAAAAAAAAAGTCTTTTTTTTTGAGTCAGAATCTCGCTCTGTCACCCAGGCTGGAGTGCAGTGGCACAGCCTAGACCTGCGTGGTCAGGCAATCCTTTCACTTCAGCCTCCCAAATTGGTGTAACCACAAGACCATGCCACCATGTCTGGCTAATTTTTTTTTTTAATTATAGAGATGAGGTCTTGCCATGAACATGGCTGTCCTCAGACTGTTGGACTCAGGCATTCTTCTCACCACAGCCTTCCAAAGTGGTGGGCTTACAGATATGATCCATGATGGTTGGCCCAGAAGCAAGTCTTAGAATAGATTAGGTTTTAAGTTTAAAAAACACTCAAGGGTTGTGTTGCCCAATCAGCCATGTAAACTCTACTTGCACACTTTTAGAGATGGAGCACTCATCCCCTACTAAGGTCACCAGTCCCTCAATCAATGTCTTTGACTCTCAGAAGGCTCTTTTCTCAGAGTTGATCTCTCTTTTCTGCTGTCTTTCACTCTGCTCACTTGTGGTTCAAACCAGGGTATGTCTGTCCCCTACCCTCCCCAACTGGTCAGGTCTCTGAGGCGTGGGCTTTTGGATGCCACTCTTTGCCCACCCCATCCTCTCCGAAGAGACTTGGACCCTGTCTCCTGACCTCCTGCCACCTCACCCTCCAGGTCATCCTGAAAGGCTGACTGACCATCAACAATATTGGCATCATGAAGGGGGGCACCAAGGAGTATTGGTTTGTTCTGAGCACAGAGAATCTCTCCTTGTACAAGGATGATGAGGTGAGTCATGGGCCACTGATGATCTGGTGGCTGAGTTGTTGGCCAGAGTCAGCCTCAGACACTACCACAGGCTTGGAGTGGACTGAACAATGCAACAGGGAGAAGGTAGATTGGCTGAACAGAGAAGCTTGGGAATGTGTGCCCTGGAGAGGGTGGGCAGAGGTGCCAGTTGCTTTTCCCTGATCCTATGGTCCAATGGCTTTCCTGTTTTCCTGCTCCAGGATGCACCACCTCCCCTGTGGCCCCCACAAGTCCATGACACATGAGTCCAGCTGCCAGACACCTGGTTGACCCCTGAATCCTAGTCTCCTAAACCCCTACAGTCCAAGGGAAATGTCACAGCTGCCTCCAGCCTGAAGGGCACAATGCAAGGGTGCCCTTCAAAGCCAGCACACAAAATCCCTTCCTGCCCACGATGGCACACAGGAACCGCCACCCATATCTCTCCCCTGTTACTAGTGTCCTTTAAGAATGAATCTCTTTGGCTTCTACATTTGAATTCCACAGGTGACCAGAAAGTGCAGGGAGGACTCAGGGTGGGCCTGTGATAATGAACTCCAGCTAGTCAAGGAGTGGGGGAAAGGACCCTTTCCTGAGGAGGCTGTTGGACACTCAATAAGAAAACAGGTCTCTGGGTGGGGCCTGCAATTTGGGTCCCCAATCCCCTTGCTAGGTGCCTGTCTTCTCCAAGTTTGCCTAGTGCAGGAACACCACCTCGAGTGGGGCCTCTGACATCAACAGCAGGGACACCAATCATCTCTGGTTCTCATTCCTTCCAGCCATAGCCTTTCACAGATCATGAGGGTCTCAGGAAGGGATCGAGTGTCAGGTGGTGTGGAGTGCTGGTGGGGTGGTCACTTCCAGCCCATCACCCCAGCAGACTCCCCAGACACCCCCCATGGGGCTGGTGCTCTTATGCTGAGGACTCTTGCATAGGACCAGGGGGACCATGTGACCTGGGTCTGAGGAACTGAGATGGCTACACAGGTAGAAAGGGAAGCTATAATTGAGAGGGGTCCCTTGTCTCCCTACCTTGGCATTGGGTCTTTCTTGAGCTTTTGTGTACATTTGAGTTTAGATGTATGTGAAAACCAGCTCTGAAGAGTGTGTGTGAGTGTGTGTGTGTCTTATGGATTGTGTATAGGTGTTTTGTAAGTGAGTGTGCTTGGGTTGTGAGCATCTAGATGCGGATCTACGTCTGTATCTAGTGGTGAGTTTGGAATGTGTGTGCTTGCGGTGTGACTATGGGTGTGTGTGCCTGTGCTTGGGGTGAAAGTGAAGGTGGGGAGATGACTCAGGGTGTGAATGTGAGAAGTTGAAGATATGTGGTTGTGTTTGGGCTGGGAGGATAGGAAGTGTTCCATCGTGAAGTATGTATGTCTGGCTGTGTGTGTGTGCACTTGTAATTTGCATGTGTGGGTTTGGAGCATGACTTTGAGTGTGAAGGTTTAGGTATACTACTGTGTCTGTGTTTGAGGGTGTGTGTGTTGAGTGTGAGTAGATTTTTGCACTAAGACAACTGGGACATGGAGTGTTCCGGGCTGGGGTCTGTCCCTCTCCTCCACCCAGTCACAAACCCTCAGGATTTTGATGTGAGGAAAGCCTTCTGGAAAGACAGGCAACTGTCTATATCCCCAGCCCCCACTGATCACTCATTTCTCCATCTTCTTCCGCCACTCTCCCCATGACCAATCTCCACAGTGGGGTGGTACTCCCATCCCTCTGTTTTTCTTCCTGGCCCACCCTGTGTCCCTCAAGCCTCCTGCTCCAGGTTCTGGGCCAGAAATGGTGGATGGAGGTGGGTTCAACTTTCCAGCCATGACGTCAAAAGCCTAACTCAGGTTGGCAAAAGCAATGTTCAGACTACTGTACAATTTGGGATTCTTGAACAGAGTCTAAGCACTGTGTATGTAGAGTGGATGTGTCCTCTGGTCCATCCAGGCAACAGTGACTGTCCATCTGGTGGAAGCTCTGGCACATCCCCTGGAGAACCAAGGACTTTCCAGCCCTAGCCCAAGTGTGACCCCAGTCCCAGAGCAGGCAGCCCATGATTCCCTCTCTGCTCCTTACTCCATTTCTGTCTCCTTTATTGTGGCAGGGATGAATAGGAGCTGGATCTGGGAAAGAGGGATCTGGGGAAGGGGATGACCATCAGGAAAGGAGCTTGTTGGGGATGATACCACTACTACCTAGTGTCCAACCCAAAGAAGTGCAGGGCAGGTGGTGACTGGGCCTCCCTCCAAGAGTTCCAGATGTTCCCTGGCTATGTGTGCAACATCTTTCTCTCTACCCACAGCTGCACTCTGGACCTCCCCCACCACCTGCGTAGTACAACAAGGGCTTTATTTAGCTACATAGGGAGTTTCTTATGACTGTCTTCTCCCCCTGTCTCACTGTGACAGTATCTGGAGTTGCCTTAGAGTTGGGGTGCAATATCCCAGGGTCACTCACTCCCTTTCCTTTTCCTATCTGTGTGCATGTTCTTCAGATGTGCTTAATGGTGGCAGTCCTAAACTCACTCAAAATTTATACATGTATATTTTAGAGGTGATTCTAATTAGCAAAGTAGAACTAGAAAACAAGGGAAGGGTGAGAAGAGTTATAGGTGCCATAAGTAATTAATTACCATTAACAGAAAGGAGAAAATGCAAAGGAACAATGAAGAAAATAAAGAGTACAAAACACTTAGAATGAAGAAAACTTAATAAAAGTGATCTTTTCCTTTGCCTTTTCCCTTTCATATTCAACTTGGAAATTGTTTGCAAATTCCTGGTTAATCAGTGTTTTTAACAAAGATATCTCTTGAACAGAAGGTCACAATAATGATCCCATGGAGTAGGGCAGAGGGGTTACATTTAGAGTAATAGGAAGTTATGTTTTACATTTCAATGTTCTTGAATTACTCTTTAAATACATTGTTTTGTTGGCTTTATTTTTATTTGCCAACTATGTATGCTTAAAGTCCTTTAATATCCCATTCTGGAAGGGTCAGCATTTTGAAACATTTGAAATAATGCTGCTGTGATAATAAGGTTAATTAAAAAGACATTGGGAGCTATGATACAGGAACTGTATGTCTCGAGGTACATAACAATTGATAGCAGTAACATCAGTCCTGTGGAGAAGAATATCTTATT